>NW_012109064.1:767927-837189 GCF_000951045.1 Mandrillus leucophaeus
CCTGCACGTTATGCACATGCACCCTAGAACTTAAAGTATAATAATAATTAAAAAACAAAAAACAAAAAACAAAGCCTTAGAATGGTTTGAATATCTGGAAGGGTGGGTCTTTCCTTCTTCTCCTTGCCATTCTCTTTTCATTCAGATACTTTTGTTCTTAATTTGCTTTTGATCTAATGTGCAGAGAGTACATTTTTTAGACAAGTATAGTCTAGGTTTTGTTTTGCTTTGGTTTTCTGCATTTTTATTGATGATTTATATTTCTAGGATTGCCAGATTTAGAAAATAAAAATACAGGATGCCCAATGAAATTTGAATTTCAGATAAACAACAAATAATTTTTAAATTTAAGCGTGTATCAAATATTGTAGGGAACATGCTTTTACTCAAAATTTATTTATTTATCTGGAATTCATATTTAATAGATGTCCTATATTTTATCTGAAAATTCTAACTATTTCAGTTGTCTTGAAATGGAAATTAAGAAAATGTCATTTGATAGCAAAGACAGGAAATCAACTTTACTGCCCATCAAGGCAGACTGGAGAAAGAAAATGTGGTACATATACTCCATGGAATATTATGCAGCTATAAAAAGAGTGAAATCATGTTCTTTGTAGCAACATGGATGCAGCTTGAGGCCAGTATCCTAAGTAAATTAATGCAAGAACAGAAAACCAAATACCACATGTTCTCACTTATAAGTGGGAACTAAACAATGGGTACACATGGACGTTAAGATGACAACAATAGACACTGGGGACTTACACGGGAAGTGAAAAACATTGAAACTATTGGGTACAATGCCCAGTACCTGGTTGATGGGATCAGTTGTATCCCAAACCTCAGCATCAAACAATATACCCAGGTAACAAACCTGTACATGTATGCCCTGAATCTAAAATAAAAGTTGAAATTATTAAAAAATAAGTAAATAAAAAGAAAAGAAAGAATAAAGAAAAGAAAATGTGATCTGTATGGTATTTGTTCTTTGAATTTTATTAAGACTTTCTTCATGTTTGTGTTTTGTAATTGTTCATATGTGTGTTTTTTATTTTTATTTTTTATTTATTTTTTATTTTTTTAATAGAGGCTGAGTCTGGCAATGTTGGTGATGTTGGTCTGAACTCGGCCTCAAGCAATCCTCCCTCCCAACTTCCCAAAGTGCTGGGATTACAGGCGTGAGTCACCACACTGGGGCCTGATCATATATGTTTAAAAGAACGATATATTTTTTGCTGGCAGGCTGCAATGTGGATATACACTTACTAAATGAAATCCATTAACTGTGTTTTCTATAATCTTACAATTTTTTTCTTTGCTTTATCTATCAGTTCCTGGTAGAGGTATATTATTGCATATTTGTCTCTTTCTTTTTAACATTATGAAACTGTATTTCAAATCAATTTGTTAGGTACACACTAACTTATGATAATTGTATAATTTTTGATAGATTGTAGTCTTTACCTCTAGATATCGTAACTTCTTATCGTTATTGCTTTTATTCTTAATTTGTTTTCTCTAAAATTCTCATTATTACATGTCTTCTTTTGGTTGATACAGTATTTGTGTTTTATAACTTATCCTATCCTATTTAAAATATTCAGCATTGTCCTATTTCAAATATTCAGTATTATCCAGTAATGTTCTATTATAAAAATTTTTAACAGGATTTAGAAAAATGAATCTGATCATCTTTATCATTTTTAATTAGTGAGTTTAATACATTCAAGTACATTGAGATTACTGGTACACATTTGCAGTTATTTCTATTATTAATTAAACTTTAAAAAATATTTTTTCCTTTTTTACATGTAAGTTGAATTGATGAACCTTTTTCTTTTTCATTTTTCTGCTACTTTAGAAGTCATATTATATCTTTTAGTGTTTGTTCAAATTCTTAAACATACACAATTGGCCACAAAATTTTCTAACAAGATCCAGACTCAATCAATATCTTCATCTTTTCTCTGGAGAGTATAAGAAATGTTTCATGTTTTAACTGCCAACTGAACAATATTCAACCTCTCATTGTTTAGACTTTTTTCCACATCTGTCATAAGAATACATTTTTAATATGATTATATTTACTCCTTATAGTTAATATTTGATTAAATTTACCAGCACATTTTTATCAGTTTCGGCAGTTATAACTTGTTTCTGTCATTTGACTCCTTTGTGTTCATTGTACATTCTGTTGATGAACATCCTTTACAGATTCTTTCAGAAAGTGTCTATAGATGACAAGATCTTAATCTTTGTATTTCTGTAAATACGAACAAACATTTTAATTTTTCTTAGATAAAAGTCCAAATTCATTTCCATCCTATTATCATCTATAATATTCACATCAAATGTCCAGGGATAATTAAGCTAATAACTCACAAAATTTACGTGAGACTTCCATGTTGCAGAACACTTATGAAATAAAACTGAAGTGAACTAAATAGACCTTCATGTTATTTTTATTATTTTCCGAGATAAGAAAACAGAAGTTATTTTGTAAAGGCAAAAATTTTTTTAATGAAAATTATAATTTTATATTAATATTATTTTGTTTAATTACATTTGGTTCTAGTTATGATTAACTTCTGAAAATGATCACTTTTTTCTTCTTTGAAATTCTCTATTAACCATCTGTAAAAATATTTCTATAAAGATGATAAAAAAAGTGAAATGCAGTTGTTAAATAGAAAAATATATATGCAGTTTCATTAAGTACAAGTATGAATGGCTCTGGAGCAATCTTGTTCTTACTCTTTTATAAATCAAAGCTCTTTCAACATGCATTTCTGCAAGCTTGCTTTCAGCATTAGATTTTTCTCTTTGTATTTTCTGAGGAGAATTTTTTTAAAATAGAATATTATTTCCTCTTGGAAAGGTACATCATTACTCAGTGGTATATTGTTCAAATGTCCAAAAGTTGTTCTTAGAAGGTCTTGTTTTGCTAGATTCATATATTTTTGTGAGGAAAAAGGAAGCTAAGAAAACATACCAAAGGGTCCATCATACTAGACAACACATACTGGCAACTACTCTCTCTCTCTATATATATATAAAATATAGCCGGGCGCGGTGGCTCAAGCCTGTAATCCCAGCACTTTGGGAGGCCCAGACGGGCGGATCACGAGGTCAGGAGATCGAGACCATCCTGGCTAACACGGTGAAACCCCGTCTCTACTAAAAAAATACAAAAAACTAGCCAGTGGCGGGCACCTGTAGTCTCAGCTACTCGGGAGGCTGAGGCAGGAGAATGGCCTAAACCCGCGAGGCGGAGCTTGCAGTGAGCTGAGATCCGGCCACTGCACTCCAGCCTGGGCGACAGAGCGAGACTCTGTCTCAAAAAAAAAAATATATATATATATACACACACACACACACACACACACACACACATATACATATATATGTACACACACATGTAAATATAATTTAAGTTGATAGATATAAGTGTATATATATTGAACCTTGTCAAAATGCATTATTATTTGTAAGGTTTTCTTAAATTTCATAAAGAGGGGAGCTGGATTTCCCCTTATACTGAGGATTGCCTTTTGTGGTGATAGTTAAAAACTGCCTCTCTATATATGATAAGACCCAACTGTAATAAAAAAAAGATTGCTTTCTGTACATTCATTTGAAAGGGTTCTGCTTAACATAATGTTTTATAAAGATGATGTGCTTTTTATGAAAAGTCATAAGTTTACCACCTTTACATTATATTAGACATTGCATCATGCTTTGTGAAACGTATCATTAAAATTGCATCTTGAGTCCTTGTTGTTCAGCAATTGATTTTCTTTTGGGGAGTGCACCGACACTGAAATACATAATGTCATCAGAAACATATGGAAGGAAACTGAACTGATAGGCTATTCCACATACTGCATGGAATTTTCTCAAGTTATTTGGGCAAGTCTCACAGGAAGAAAACATCCCAAATACCCACAATAATCTAGATGTACACACCTCAGAGGTATTCTCAGATATATATGAGAATGCTATCATTACAATTTAATACTCAAGTAGATATTTGTACTAAAGAGAGACGTTCCAAAAACATTCTGAATTTAATCGTAAAACGAAGACACCTAAGTCTTGGAAGAATTAAAGTAGAATTGGAAACCAGATATTCTTTCTTCAATCTAAAGCATAACGTTGTTTCACCGGGTATACATTCCACTAAAATGAGTGAACAATTGACACTGGAAAACTTGAAGCTTAGATGTGGTTGACTTGGCAATGTCAGACATCCTCATTTGACACACCAGAAGATGACAGCTGCCCAGAAGGAGTCAAAGTGGTAAGGAGTGCTCCTCTTTCTCTCTCCATTGCTTTGGTCTCAACACTCCTAAAGGGAAGAGCTGTCCATTCCTGTGACTCTCCAACCCTACTTGTTAAGTTCCTTAAAAATTTATTGGGCATCCGTCTTGGTCCATTTGTGATGCTCTAAAGGTATTCCTGAGACTGAGCAATTTGTAAAGAAAAGAGATTTGTTTGGCTTGCGGTTACATAATCTGCAGGGTTATACAAGAAGCATGGTGCCACCGTTCATTTCTGGTAAGGGCTTCAGGGAGCTTCCATTCCTTGCAGAAAGGGAAGGAGAGCCAGCATCACATGGCAAGAGAGTAGGAAAAAGAGAGAGAGAGAGAGGAAAGGGGTGCCATATTCTTTAAAACAACCAGTTCTTTTGGGAACAAAATAGAGCAAGAACTCACTCATTACTGAAAGGATAGCACCAAGCCATTTTTGAAGGGTTCATCCCCGTGATCCAAACACCTTCCACCAGGGCCCACCTCCAACACTGGGAATCAAATTTCAACATGAGATTTGGAGGAGACAAATATCTAAACTATATCAACATTTATATATTCCATGCATTGCACTTGGTGCTGGAGTACAGAGTATGCAAAGATGAGTAATAGGAAAGCAGGCTTTTTTTTTTTTAAGTTGTTCACTTCTCTATCCCCAGTCCTTAGTACATTGTGTGGCATGCATTAAAACAGGATCAATAAGTATGTGTTGAATAAATGAAGGAAGATTTCCAAAGTAGACTAAATATTATAATAAATTCTTTGGTTTTCCTCGTTAAGAGATGAGTCTGATTTCCTTTTTCTTCGATTTGGGTTGGCCTTAGTGAATTGTTTGAACAATATAACATGAATAAACTGGTGTTCTGAGGCTTCCAAAGCTGGGTCTTTAGAAGCTATGCAATTTATCTCTGTGCTTGTTTGAATAATCACTGTGGGAGCCCTGGAACAACCCTGAAGAAATTCTACTACCCTGAGACCACCGTGCAGATTGGCCATTTGTAGGCATTCCAGTGGATAATACCAGCTGAGCCAAACCTTCCAGACATTCCCTCCCATACACTAAACAAATGAATGAGGCTGGCTTGGAATCTTCTGGCCAACCCATCCACCAGCTGATACCTGCAAGATCTAAGCTGACAGTACATGGAGCAAGAAAATTGCCCAGATGAGTGCTGTCCAAATTATTGACACACAAAATTGTGGGACAATATAATGTTGTTATTTTAAGTAGCTAAATATTGGAGTTGTTTATTACACAGCAATAAATAACTGACACAGCTGCTAAAGGATTATAGTTTTGGTGGATGTGAGGAAAGGTAAAAAGAATCTCAGTGATGCCAGTGAATATACAGATATTTATAATCCAAAGTATTATTTTCTAAATCAGTGTTTTGCATAGGGGGCTATGTGAAAGTCTGAAAGAGACAATCAACTCAACTTAGGAGTCAGAATATTTATTCCTTGAAAGAAATGAGGTCCAAGATAATGCACCTCTTTGGAGGGAGAAATGAATGAAAATGTGACATGTCACATGACAGTTTCTCTTTTCTGATTTAGATCACATTTTTGTTAATGAATGCAATAAATGATAATTACCTTTTTTCACTAAAATAATAAGAATCTGATCCCTCAGAGCTATTCTGGGGGATATTGGAGACTAACCGTCCAAAATAAGGTCACAAGTCCTGAGACACAGTGGTTGATTATGTGGAATTGACCCAGCTGCTGAGAAAGAGGTAAAGCATGGGTTATCCTCAGTACTTGGTATCATGGAAATCTAGGCGGAATAATGGTATTTTTTTTTTGCAGTAGTTGAGGAGCAATATTTTTGGGCAATGTCTGGTACATTGTTTAGCCCTTTTGCAAGCTTGTTTACATCAAAAGTTCATGGATCACCTTCAGACAAGATACTCAGAGTTTGTCAGTATAGAGAGGTATCTTTTGTGTCTGGGGAAGAGTTGAAAATTTCTGAATCAGTGATGCTGAAATACTACAGATAGATCACAAATTAAATTTGGAGGTGGTAGCCTTGTTTCTTCTACTGTAAACAGAGTGACCTAGCATTTTAAACCGTGATTTATGAAGTATCTCCCATTACTAAGTTTATAGGAGTCTACAACTCCCACAATTCTTTCTTGTGCTCCTGTGAGTACTGTGAGTTCTTAGGCCACAATTTTATGCCATTTAACAACTTTGGAGTTCCTCATACTCAACTTCCAATGGAGAATTAATGCTGCTGCCTCTGGGAAGCAGTGAACACCTCCTTGAACTGCAGATCTTTATGGACTGCATTAGTCTTCAATGTAGATTCTCTTTCACCTCCCAAAACCAGCGCATTTGAATTTCTAATGACAGTATATGAAGTACATCTTACATCTCTTCCCAGGGCTGCAGTTGAAGATACCAGTACTCTCAGATGTAGAGAAGTAATTGGGAACTAGCCATTCAGTCTTTATCAAAGTTCAGATACAATAACCAGATTTCCCCCTTTTGTATCATTTGGCTTTTATTTTTAGCTCAGGTTGAACTGGAGGTAGGTGGGGAGAATTTTTCAAATAGATGAGCAAAGTGAATATTGTTATAGGATTATGACACTGGAGTGGACATTCAATTATAAGTGAAAGACTATTCTTAAGTCTGAAGTGACTGGAGGCCTTTTCAGTCTAGAAAGAGTCGTAAGTTGTGCTTGAGATGGGCAATGGGGGAAAAATAAAGTTTTATTTTTTGGGAGATTAAAGAGATATGGTTGGTCTTGCACAAATTGTGGCTGTTGTTCACAGGAGCTAGCAAGGACTCCACTTTGGCTGCAACTGGAGGCTGATGTAGGAGAATCGACAGAGTTTCCCCTAATTGAATGACAAGGTGGAGAACCATCTGCATAGGACCTAGGATGCCAGGGGAAGAAATCTGGATACTATTTCAAGGTATTTGGGAATAATAAAATATATTTGAGCAAGAAAAAAATAAAATTAATGTAGCATTTTAAGTTCAAATCTAGAAGATATTTAACATATGTTGAGCACTGACTAAATATGCCAAATAGTTTTTATACATTATTTACTTATATAACACTATAAGGAAGTATTCGTTTCGTTTTGTAGATGAGAAAATTTAACTTTGGATTAGTAAACAAGCTTACCCAACATCACACATCTGGCAAGTGGAGAAAAGAAGATTTAACCCCAATTTACCTAATTCCAAAGACGGTGCTCTTCCGTGAGGCTAGGCATGTGTCTAAGAAATGAATTACTTAATTAAACCAGAATCTGGGAAGTCAGATTCATAAAGAATCTGGGAAGAATCATATGAATCTGGGAAGTCAGATTCATAAAGACTTGAGAATTAATAACTGATATGGAAGATGAAATAGCAGAATAAGAACTATAAATTTTCCTTCCTAGGTGACTGGAAAAATGTCATAGCTAGGAAAGTTTTGAGTAGCAGTTGCATCGAGGGGAAAAATTATACCTAAACTTTCTCCCAGCATTCAAATGCTGCCTCTCTTAGTGTGAGTTTCAACTTAACATTGATTTTATTATAGTGGTATGCTCAGGTTAAAGTGGCAAGTACTTAGCTGTTGTTACACATTGGGAAGGAAACTGGGAGAGAAGTTGATTTGTATTTGTCCTGGCAAGTTGGTGGGCTGGGGAAGACCAGGGCTGGCTCAGGGATCCAAGGTCAGCTAATAGGAGAAGTTCTGATGAAGACCATCAATGCACTAGGCAGGCTCAGAAAGAGCAAATGTTCGAATTAAGAGCACTTCTATCTTCTGATACCACATGCCACTCAGTCAAGCTCACCCCTCAACATCATCTCTTCTGCTTCTTCATCCTTGACTTTGGTAATCTGTGTACTGGTATTTACACAGTCCTCCATTCTAGCATTTCATCTGAACATGCCTTTCTTTGACAGATTCTCAAGTTGTAGCACCCTGTTTTGTTCATTTATGTAGAGAGAGTCCTGTTTTTACCTAACTGTCTTGTTGAAAATAAATTTTGCTGATCTTTATTATTGCTTTTAGGTTCCTGGAGTATTGGAATTTTAATTGACTAGTGAAGTAATAATCTTTTTTAACTGTAGCCCTAGGACACTGAGGTAAACACACCCTCATGTAATAAGAAGGCTATGATGTATGATGCCCCACCCCAGGAGAGTCTGAAGCTGATTCTCAACCCACGTCTCCCTCACTAGGGAGCATTGCCTATAATTTTAGTTCAGTCAAGGGCTCGCCTTGCCCAACATAACAATAGAACCCAAATCATAGAGCAGCTAATTTAAAGGTTACTTTCTAACATAGCTTCACGATCTCCAACAATTTTTCCCAATCTTAGATAAAACAGAGAAACTTGAGACAAGGTCCAAGTGAGAATGTATAAGGGAAATATATAAAATAATTATTGGCTTAACTTTAATTTACAGCCCATGGGCAAGTGGCATAGAAAGCACAAAAAATCTTTGGGCTGCCAAAGTGGGTCAAAAAAAAAAAGTTGAAATAAAAAGGAATACTTAAAGCTCTGCCATGGTTTCCCTTGCCACTGACTCTAAGGTTGCCCACCTTCTGCCCAAAATGCCCCTGCCAAGTCCTGCTTTGAATGTAGCTAACCTACAGAGGGAATCATGTGACCCAGTTAGTCTTTTTAGAGCTTATTAAAAATGGGTAGAGCTGGTAAGAGTATAAAAGGTAGATACATGCAAATATTAGATTAAAACGGACAAACTATATTTGTATATTTTTCTACTTTTTCCATAACCTATCTGAAATGGATTTTATTCTATTACAATTGCAACTAGAATTCCAATTTGATTCCAATTGCAACCCTAGACAACTTGCTTTCCATTTTCAGTCAAAAATCTATTAGTGAAACCAACTGAAATGCATAACTTATTTACCTTCTTTGCTTCAGTTCCTTTATAAAAGTGAAAGTGCTCACATTTATCTACACATGGTTACTTCTAAGTTTTTTTGTTTATGGTGAGATAAAGAGAAAGAGAGAGTGAGCACACATGTGTATGTGTGTGTATTTTGGGAATTAAGCTTTTTCATAGGAGGATAAGACATCGAAAAAATCTATAAACAATGTTCTACTGGACTTATTTCTTATTTAAATGACTGGGTGTTCTTTAGGATTTATTACATCCAAGTACTGATATGAATTAAATGTAAAAATTTCTTAAGTTCATAACTTTTTCTTAAAAAACGTGTATCAAGAAAATAGGAAATGGAAACAATCACCATCTGCCAGTTTATTAGGCTTTTAGTAAAGATCATAACTTGTACATGAAAAAATAGGGAGCTGACAAGTATGATGTATGGAGTGCCTAGAATTTTGGGGTAGTTTCCTTTTCTCTTTGAGAACCCTGCATTGTGGTCTTTCCACGTGTCAACATGCTCTTAAGAAAAACTCCAGCACCAAATCATACCGCAGCAAAAATGGCTGCCTCTTTACTGTTTTCTTCCTCAAGGATATTTGCATTATATGAGGGTTTATTCTAAATGGTGAACCTTCTGCAGAGACATTTTCAAGCATCAGCCAGCAGGTGGTAGATATCTTTTTGGGTAAGCGGATCAGGGACATCACATCCTCGCAGAAAGATTTTTGTGCTCCACAGTGTGACTTATCAGTACAGAGCCTCTGGATTGGGATAATGAGTTTGTTGGAGGAAATGTGTGGTAAGATGACTCAAAGACACAAATCCAGTGTCTTGGTACCGCATGAGTTTCCTAGAACCTTGACACAGTCCTGAGGACAGAGATGAGATTAAAATTTCCTGCCAGCTGGTTTGAAAGGGGCCTTGAAATAGAATAGAAATTAAATTACAATACAGAAAATTATTTTTTGCATATTATACTCTTTGGTCTAAGATTCACATTCTCTGTAAACAAATATTGCTTTCATTCAAGGAGTTTATGTGCTAGTGTGTTTCAACATAAAGATTTTAGAAGAAATTCAACATACTTATATGTCATCATTAGGAAGGTAAGAAAGTACAACGTTTAATAATTCCTTACCAATAACTTTCAGCATAAAAATTTTCATGTGAATATATCTGTAAAAGCACTGCTATTTTCTTCACAGAGAAGGGGCTCTGTAAAATGCATACTCTAGATTTCAGTAGAGGGGCGCTCTGGTTTCAGACACACTCCAATGCATACCTTTTGATCTTTTGATGATATAAATACATACAGGACACAGGGGAGCTAATTAACCTAATATCTGGTTATGCTACTCATCAGCAGATGGACCTTCAGTTTAACTTCACTGTAGAAAAAAATATGGTGATGTCTCAATTATCAAATCACCTAAGAAGTAAATTGCTTTGAGTATACACCTATCTCTTGCTTAACGACTTTAACTCTTCTCTGAAAAATCTGCCACTGAATAAAAAGCTGGTAAATGAAAAAAATTCTATTAACTTTTATAGGAAAATTTGAGAGGAGTTCTATTCCAAACCATAGATAAAACACCAAACTGACAAACATCCTTGAATAATGAAAACAATGTTATAATGTTTTAAACATTCTAATGATTTAAAAGTAAATAAATATAATTTGTATGTAAAATGCAATGTAAAAACTCACGAAAAAAAAAGAAACTTCCAAGAAGTTGGTGGTAGGTGAGAAGAGGTAAGAGAGAGATATCTTTTGAGAGGGCATATTCCTTTCTGTACAATTTTACTCTCTCATTTTCCCATCTGTTTGGAGGCTAATGACTAACCGGCACTCAGCCTGAACTTAAAAATAATATTAGTGAACAGGAAAACACTTTCTATTTGAACTATCCCTTCTTAAAGTATATTTATTTAGTATGTTTTGGGTAGAAAAGTTCAAAAACAAAAGACTTGGATGTGAGAAGAAGTTTGTTAGGGGCTTTTAAGGAAGTTCTTTTTCATTCTTCTAAGAGTGCTTTTGGAAGTGATTATCTCTCTCCTCTTGTGGAAATTATTGATCTTGGCCATGAGCCCTAAGGCAAAATAGCCATTTCAGATCCCAGTTTGAGGGAGAAGCTCACCTAGGAAGAAAAGACTAAAGCTCATGCAAGAATGAGGGCCACTGGATTAAGGCAATAGTGTATCAAATTATGTCAAGCTGAACACATTCAAACTTGTACAAGCAAGATCCTAGACAAGGACGCTGGTAGAGGAAATATATTGCGGCAAGTTTAAGAAACAAACAACCCCACAGAAATACAGATGCAAGCAAGGGAAGATGCTGGCTGCATTATATGCTGTATGTCCAGGTAGGTGGGTAGGCAAATGGAGGAAGAGGGATGCTGGGAACTGGAGAAAGGTAAATATTTGTCTTTCAAGTGGCCATGGTCATAGTTTGTGGTTTACCTACTTAGGAGGGCATTCCTACACTGGGCCAGAGATTTGACATGTCCCTGATCAGACTGTTTCTAGAGAAAATGATTCATTGATAAATTACAGTGAGATGGTATGGTATGAAAAATGTCAATAATAATATAAAAAAGTCAGTTGGGATGAGTAGACTTGTCTCTGGAGTCTTAGGACTTTGAATAAACCCATAAGAAAGTGCTAGATTCTAACTAGGGCTTTATCACTCCACAGGCAACTTGTGAGTGGTATGAGAACGGAGGCACCAAAAGAATCACTGTCTCCAGATATCTTTCCTAGCTGAGTCTACCAATTGTGAGAAATTGGCACAAATAGTTCACTGGAATAAACAATTAGCATCTCTGTTAAAAATGCAGAGTTATAAATAGAGACAACACATTAAACTCATGATGCCCAGACTGAGTACTGAGGTCACCTAGGGCTCCAATACAAACTCAAAAAGACACTGCAATATATTTTAAAATCTTAAGAAAAACACAGTGAAGTCTCTTGGATATTTTGTAAACTACTAGCTCAAGATAGTTAACATTTTTAAGGCTGATCACTACATTTCTTTCAATGAAGGTAGTGCAGTCCAATCTGATTCCACAGTTTGTAGTGTCCAGTAGGCACTAAGTGTTTAAGACTTAAATGCTCGTTAAGGTGCTTGGATGTAAGAATTTAATAAATGGGACGGTTCAGTATTTCTTTTCACCTAGGGATAACGTGGAACAATTATTGAGGCCATTAAGGATGTCATGAACCAAGGTGACATGGAAAGCCCGGCATTCAGTTATTACCATTTACTAATCATATGGCAATATTTTAATCACTTAGATTCAATGAACACAGCACATGTTTCTGTGGGGAAGAGGGAATCAGAAAGCTCCTTAGCAAGTGGGTGTGGAGTTTCAAAGAAAGGTTTCTTGAAGAGTCATTAGAACTTTGTGTTCCTGAAGAAGGACAGATGCAGTAAAGATGTGGCATATAGTTAGGGAACAAAATGGTCATGACCTTTATGATTGAGTCTAGGGCCAAGCTTACTATTGAGTCAATGGACCCCAGGTGTCATATGATCTGGTCTCACATTTCTGAAGCTTGGACTGAACTGAAATGTCTTTAAATACAGAGTGAAGGCAAATAGCCATTCTGCTTACTATGTTCTACTCTTTCTTTGGCATTGAGTTTCCAGAAGCCTCAAAATTAGATATACCCTTATTAGAAAGCATTCCAATTTAATAGGCTTTTATGAAATAATCTTTTTTCTTTGAAAAAAGTCCAAAACACTAAAATATTACCATAGAAAGCAGAATATATCACTGATACTCAAATATCTATTAACCGTGTGTTATCTTGTTTTCTCTCTGTAAGTGATATTTATTTCTCATAAGCAAATGCTAGAAGACCATGATTTTAACCATCCAATACCCCTTAAGTATCCTAACTGACAAGACTTTATTTGGTCTACCTGTTAGGATAAAATTCCATTTTTCTTAGCTTTATAATATACATGAAAACCACTTTCACGTTCTAAAGTTTTGGGTATAAGCATTCACTGTGTTCTGGTTAAAAACCTGAGTAATTTCTACCAATGGCTTTGCTTAAACTCTACTATTTCATCCAGAATTACTGTATAGTTTGAAGTTAAACAACAGACGAACACTTGGGATTTCTTATCAACTTATCCAGACATTGATGGAAAGCATTCATAAACTGAGATTTTTTTTTTTTTTTGACGACGGATTGAAGGAATTCTAGTTTGTCAAAAACTTTCTTTTAGATCATTCTCTTTTAAGTTCTATCATTCTTACTTGTTCCTCTGCACTTTTTCTCTCTATATCTGTCAAATAACTGAAATGATTTTGTGAGATTTTTTTCCATGTTAAATATAAGCTTTTTTAAAAAAAAAATTCATTGCAATTGAGCATGTCATTGATCCCTCTGCCCATTTTTCTTATATTAAAAGGTCTCCTGCTGGAATTTAATTTCAAGTTAAATCTTTACCCCACCCTCAGGCTGTGAGACTGAATTAAATAAATCCCACTAAAAGTAATAAACCACTCTTAGCTGTGGTCTTGTGATATCAGTTGTCAGCCTGTCAGAGCAAATCTGAGTGTTAAATTCACTGCCTCTGCTAGTGAGGAAAGAATCAGAACACCAAAAAGCCAAGAGTATCAGAACGGCTGCAGTCACTCTGGTTTCATCTCAGTAGCAGGACTTAAGCATGCAAAAAAAAAAAAAAAAAAAAAAAAAAAAAAAAAAAAAAAATCTTTGAAGATGATTTTCTTGATGACACTCTTTTAAAATTCATATTGATGGTAAAACAAAGACTCAGCTACCGCTATTAGACTTTATTTAGTAATGTTGCAAGCCTGTGAGATCTAGTAACAAAAAGGTAGAATTACTTCTTCTTTTTAGAGAGGACAGACAAAAACAGGAATCTGGTACTGATGGAGAGTGATCAATTTTAGATTTAAAGTGTTGGTCAGGACTCGTGTCCAAATGCATGACTGAAGGGAGGACAATTTGAAAGAGAGAAAGAAAAATAACATAGGTCTTCCATTTTCTCCTTATGAAAATTTGCAAGGAAATTAATCCACAGAACACAGCCAATCCCTCACACTTCCAAATAAAATGCTCTAAAGGGAGAAATAACATCCTCTCTCAGTACCTTGTCCATGATGCTTGACACTGGGAACAATCCCAGTACCAGGCTGGATTTATGGGTGTGACTAATAAAAGGTGACAGCTGGCTTCAAATCTGTTGCCTTGTCATTCACTGGACCAATTTACAAAATACTTGTTTACCCTCAAAGCACTGAGCTTGTCCCCCACAAAAAAAGGTCTTAACACAAAAAGAAAAACATTAGTTTCTTCATATTAAATTCTGAAGAGTTAAAGTTGTATAAACAGCCAAAAATCAATACTGTCAGTGATGTGGTATTTCTAAAGAACAGGACAACAGCTCAGCAGATTAACTTTCTCCTCTCCGTGGATAAGCAGAATATTGCCTTCCGTAGAGATATAGCTGGAGGAATTCCCGGGGGTGGGGGAGTTGAACACAGACAATTCTCTGAACAAGATTTCAATTGAGAATTCTGGGATATAGAAAGATGATAGACATTTCTCAGTAATTATTGTAGTTGCAACTTTCGTCTTTCTACATCTTTATCCAGTCAAGCACTAGCATATGGTTAACACTGAATGCCTAGTAATTCGTCAAACTCTTCCTCCCATCCTTTTGAAAACTCTTATTACTTCCCAATTTGGAAAGGGAAACAGTTCTAGGGGAAGTATGTCCTGGGAAGTAGCTTTTTTTTTTTTATCATATTTTGAAGAAAATGTTGGTGGTCAAAATTATGCTATTTGATTTGTTATACCTGCAAATATATTGCAAGGTCATATACTTTTCTACCCTCATAAAGAGATTATTTTCAAAATACAAATGTGGGGAAAATAATTTTCAGGTTCTTATAGCAAAAAACCAATGCATCATACTGTTGTCTGTTACAGAATTGGACTTTTTAGGCAGTGGTCAAATACTTTCATATCTGCAATGTGGTTATTTAGCAGTAATAATCTGAACCAAAGACAAAGGATTTTGTACTTTAAGTCTGGGCCTTAAGTTTAAATCATTGGAATACACATTTGTTAGAATTTTAATTTTTAAAAAACTTACAAACCTGCATTACTACATTTCCACTTAAATGTTATTTGCTTATTTATCAAGTTATGAAAAATGAATGGACTTTGGAATCCAGAATGGTCTAGTTTGAATTCCAGCCCTTCCACATACTAGCTCTTTAATGTCTGGCTAACTTTATCACTCAGCCTCAGTTTACTCATATGCAGCGTGGTGATCACATTGGTTTTCTCAGGGGGCTGCAGTGAGAATGAATAAAAGTAACATATGAAGCAGCTGGCTCAGGATCTTGCAGACATTCCCTTCTGATTCTGCATCTACAATAGGTTTTATTGCCTATGAGAATCCATGTTGACATATTCAGCTGAAATTCTTGAAGCAAATGTCTTCCAAAAAATTCATGTAGATAAATTTTCAGAGTCAGGATACATAAATGATGATTTAAAGAAAAGGAGACATCTCAAAATTATCAAGGATTTTCTTGTTAGACCATGAACTTCAGAACATGAAACTTAATTTTGATCTTGATGAATTTTCACACAATCAGTTTTACAGTTAAATAGTGAGTACCTCACTTGCAATTTCATACATTTATTTTCTCAACAATGAGGTACCAAAAGCCCATTATGTTCAGGATTTCTGCTAGGCCTAGGGGACCAATAGTGAGTAAAATTACAGTAACATTACTCCTTGTACAGTGGGAAAAGCATGTAAGATACTTAAAAAACAATGGTGGTAACAGCATACATAAGCACGTGGGGCCATGGGAGCACGTGGGTAAATACAGAATGAGCAACTGTCAACTGTAGTTCATGGGGAACCTCCATTTCTTTTTTTCCCTCTAAACTTTTAGGTTTGAGGGTATATGTGCAGGTTTGTTACATGGGTAAATTGCATGTTGCTGAGGTTTGATGTACAAATGATCCTGTCACCTAAGTAGCAAGCATAATGCCCAATAGGTAGTTTTTCTACCCATGCCCCTCACCCTCACCCTCCAAACTCAAGTATCCCAGTGTCCATTGATCCCATCTTTGTGTCCATGTGCATTCAATGAAAGTTCCATTTCTAAACTCTTTCTTCTACCCATCTTCATGTTTGTAGCTATCACTTTCTATCTTTCGCACCTGGTTTCCAATTTGTTTAAGATGTACATATTCCCCTTATGGGAAGGAAGGAAGACCTTCTAATGTTTTGGGGAAATCTATTTGCTAATATTACAATAATAGAGTTTAAACTGGCCACTATATCATGTCAGGCGGCATGTCACCTGCATAGTTTAGAAATCCAGAGACAAGTGCAATGGGTAGAGTGCTTCTAAACAAGTAATGCAAACCATCCTCTTGAGTACTATCCATTTCTTTTGTCATGGGTCTAGTGCTCAATATTCTGATTTTTTTCCTATGAATTTGATTTCCCAAGTATTTATTTTAAGTGTAAAATGAAAGTATATTAGAAAATGTCAGTTAAAAACACTGGGAGCTTCCTGATAAAGAAGTTCGCCCTTACAATTGGAGCCAAAATAATGACAATGATGACAATAACAATTATAAAGATCTAATATTTATTGGGTACTTACTATGTGCTGGTCATTGTTCTAAAAGCTGACATCTATTCATTCAACAGCGGTTATCAGGCATATGAACAAAAGATTTGAGGTGTTGACCACAGGCTTCACCTTTGTGACAGGATAAACAAATTTTGCCTGAAATCACCCAAATTAAAAGAGTACTATGTTTTGAACTTGTAGGCTATCTGATTCTCTGGACAAGGATTTCTGTAATGAAGAAGACAAGATGGAAGATTATATCTCAACTTATCGGGGCTTCTGGGGCATAACAAATGACTTAATTTCATGAATGAGATTTAAAAAATCCCCTTTTCACATAAGCCTGTATTTTTCTGTTCATTTAGTTCAGTATGGCCCAAAGGGCCATGACTGGCAATATTTTTTAATTTACAAAAATATATCTCTTTGATTTTATTTCTTTTGTAGGGAAAAATACTTTTGATTTAGCATTTTAAAATCTATCCATCCCTTTTCAGAAATTCAGACACAGTAAATTTAGAGGGTAATTATTATTAATTTATAAATTAAATGAGAAGCTTCCTTTTGGATTATGAGAGACATACGTTTGGCTTCTTTGCATTATTGTAAATGTCTAGCTTAGGGTATGTACAGTGTTGATGTCTAATAGACATTTGTTGATTGTTTGACATGTGATTACAATATAAAGATTTTACTTCAGTTAAATGCTAAGGAAATGTCACATTCTCATTTTATTTTCCTATAAATACTGATGTCTTCTGAAGATCAGAAAGGCTTTGCCTTTTAAAAGAATTCCTTTTCTTCATATCAAATTGTGAGTTAGAAATTTTTTCTTTAAAGTTTTGATGGCTCTGGGTACATATTTCAGTAATTCTAGATCAAATAATCATAGAGTATGAGAGCTGGAAGAAGCTTTCTGCAGCACTGTGTCCGGGGATTACAAACTCAAATGCCTCCAAGGGTCAGGCAGGTAACATAAATATGTGAATCTGGCTGGGTTTAAGATCATAGGGAGAAGGGAAGCAAAGCCTGTAGCAAACTGGAGACTGAATAACCTGTCAAATTCAAACCCAATTCCAATCATAGAAAACAGGTTTCAGGGCTGTATTTGGTCCACCAGCTACCTGTTTATAAACGCTGAAGTTAATCCTTTAATTTCAACTATTGGTGCATTTAATCCTGCACTTATCACTTTTTTGGGGTATAGACATGCCATCATTTAGTTGCAGCGTCCAAAAGAGCCACAAAAGGCACACAGCCTAACAATCTTAAATTGTCTTTAAGTTACATCACAGAGCTGCTATAATTACACTTTGTGAATTACTGTTTAAGTAAATATGTAGGGACAAGGGACAGAGCCTGAAAATTATTTCCATTTTTGCATTTTTTTGTTTTTCAAAAGGTTTTAAAAATACCCGATGAAATTCTTTATGTGTCTTTCACCGGCTTCAAAATCAGATAAACTAGATTTACCTTTTGTGGGCTGTTTGACCTTGGACAATTTGCTAAGTTCATTGAGCCTCACTTTCCTTAACAGCATATCAGGTTTGTTTATCATGAAGTTACTTTTTGGATTAATAAGAAAATTTCTGTAAACTGCCAGGCACAAAGCTTGTTCATGTTTGATGATCATAAAATGTGAGTTTCCTACCTTCTATGCCCCGAACAGTTTCTCTTCCGTTTTTCCCCTGGATCTAGGCCTATAACTTCTTTAAACCAGTTGGTAATAAATTGGTCTGCATTCTATCCTTTCACTCCAGCTGAGATCAGCAACAGGGTTGTGAGTTTTGTTTGTAATACATTGTTAGATGAATCCTTTTGTATATAAAAAAAGAACGTAAACATTTTCTTTAAGGATCTTTCTTGGAAATTTTCACCCCCTGGTTAAATCACAATTTGTATTCTTTCAGGCACATTGTTATTTTTCTTGGTTAATGTATCTTTCATCTTTGTACCTTTTCTTTCAAGGAAAATAAAATGTTAAAGAAGGCCTCCAAATGTTATGGGGTCTTTAAATGTTCACTGTAGGAAATCTGAGTTTCTAAAATTAGCACTGGTGATTTGACAAGGTAGGGAGCTACTCTGCTATTATTCATACATGTTATTAGAATGGCTATAACCTACAGTCCTGGCTGGATTTTCCAGAAAAGAAGTCCAACCAAGTGCTCTGTTTCAAGACACCATAATTTTTAATAATTTTTCAAGAAACTTAGTAAAGTTGCTCAATAGTTCTGTGCTGTTGCGTCAAAGAAAAGGTAAAAATGTGCAATGGGCCAGCTGTAAGTGACATAATTAATTTAAAGCTGCACTTTGGGTAGGTAGTTTCAGTTGGGCAGATTCCTCTTTTAGAATTACTGAGAAGGTTTCCTTTAGAAATGAATAAGTGGAGAGAAATATGTCATCCAACAAGCAAGAAGAACCCAAGTGTGTTTTCCCTACAAAACTGCACTTCACTGAGAAATCAGCACACCAACCAACATTCATTATAGATGTTACATATTACTCATTACTCTGTATATTAGTCCATTCTCACACTTCTATAAAGAACTACCTGAGATTGGGTAATTTATAAAGAAAAGAGGTTTAATTGACACACAATTTCACAGGCTGTACAGGAAGCATAAGTGGGAGTCCTCAGGAAACTTATAATCATGGCGGAAGGTGGAGGGAAAACAAGCACATCTTCACATGGCAGCAGGAGAGAGAGAAAGCAAAGGGCAAGGTGCTACAAACTTTCAAACAACCAGATCTCATGAGAACTAACTATCATGAGCACAGCCATGTGGAAATCCACCCCCATGATCCAATCACTTCTCACTAGGTCCCTTCCCAACATGGGGGATTACAATTCAATATGGGATTTGGGTGGGGACACAGAGCCAAACTATATAACTCTGTAACCAGTAGATTTAAAAGGTCAACATCTAAGGATACATTTGATGACCTTGTACCTAGATGGTATTCATGTCACTTTTCTGAAACTTTGGCTACTTTCATCTATAGGCAGTCACTTTAAAAAATATTTATTTTCTGGTCTCATCTGATCCAGATTTGTTTTTCAAAAACTATTTAGAAGAAAGGTACAAATAACCTGTACAGTGCTTCTTTTTCCTGGGTGAGCACTAATAGCTCTGAGTTTGGCTCTACTTTTCCATGGGTTTGAAACTGCCCTTTTCAAATGGCACCTTGGGCATTCCTAAATCACTCAGTCACTTTATCTCACCCCTTCTGTTATTTGTGATTTCTACTGTATTTGTATTTTGAACAACTTCAGTCAGAGTTTATTCTTTTTTGTTTTAGTTGTTTCCTTCCACTCTTTTTATAATTCTTGGTGATTTTTATACTGACATAAGGAACTGGCCTTCGTATCCTTCACCTTTTCTCCACATGCTTTGATTCTTTGCCATCACCTACTGCATCCACTACATTAATCTCATGCTCAATGAGTACTGGTGTTCTGAACAGGAAAAGGAGCTGTTTTGTTATTATTCGTACATATTATCAGAATAGCTACAGCTTAGAGCCATTGGATTCTCCAGAAAAGAAAGCCAACCAAATGTTCTGTTTTAAGATGCTGTAACTCTCACTCTTGTTCTCTGATCACAACTACTTATCTTTCTAAGCACTCAGTCACCCAATTTAAGTCCCACCTCCCCAATTCTGCCACTCCACTCTTTTATATTCCACCACCTTTTCACTGCCTCTCACCCCCATTTGTATTTTCATTTCCTTCTGTATCAAGTTTATGCCCAATGGATTATCATCATGTTTCTTTTTTTTTTTTTTTTTTTTTTTGCTTATCTTCTCGCCCACCTCGCCCCTCTCTTTCTTTATCACTCTCCTAGCAAAATTGTAGCCCTGGATAAACTCTCCTGAGATTTCCCAGATGCTCTGCTTGGATTTTGTATAGCCGTACATAGCTGGAAGAAGCACACACCTGTGCAGGCTGGTCCCACTTTAAATTCATGACTTCAAAACAAAATTGGGTCTTATGCAGCTTGGCAAGCCTACCCTATTTCCCTCTTCAACTCATTTTTTTCCATTGACCATTCCATTTCCTTTCTCTTCTCAAACTACCTTCATGGCTTTACTATTCTCACACTTAAGTCAGTGGCCTCGTTTTCTTTTTGAGTCAGTAAAGAAGTTTCAACCAGGCAAGGTGGCATGCGTTTCTGTGGTCCCAGCTACTGGAGAGGCTAAGGTTAGGGGGATGGCTTGAGTCCTGGAGGTCAAGGGCAGGGAGCCATGTTTGCACCACTGCACTCCAGCCTGGGTGACGGAATGAGACTCTGTTATAATAATAATAATAATAATAATAATAATAATAGAAAAGAAAAAGAAAAGAAAAGAACTTTCACAGGCCACCTCACTTACAACTTTGTAAGGAACTAAAACTCTTTTCTTACAGCATTCCAAAATCATTAAGTCCAGTCAGAGCTAGCTTATTTCTTTATTTGATGTTTTCAAAGTTCAAAAGTCATACATGCTTGTCACTACAAGCAATTAAGTCCCTGGGACTTTCCAGGCTTGTGCATTCAAAGTCCTATATCCCAAGAAACCTCTCAGTCATAAGCAAACTGGGTTGGTTTATCACCTTGCCAGGAAACAACACACTGTACAGGCAGACATGGCAAAGATGAAAAAAAATAGTGATCTCACCTGGCTACCTTCCTATTCTTTTATACGCTTATGCTTATACCAACACATAGAAGCATACATACAACAAATTTACAGAGTGTGTTTTCTATTGTTTTTACTAAAATAGAATCCTGCTATACACATTTCTCTGCAAGTTGTTTTCTTTTTTCTTGATTAAAGAAATCCCTTTACAGGGCACTTGAAATGGGAAACTGAATGTTGTGTTTCAACAAAACTGGATGTAACCAGCTGAAGTTGATAAATAACCATGAACTTTGAGTGATCCCAGGATACTAGACCCTTGGTTGACCTAAGTGAAGACTCTTCCCTGAATAAGGAACAATAGGAATTGTTTCATCAACTGTCTATAATTCTAAGGATTCATTCGATTTTATTTAGAATTTAGTTTTCAATCTTGATTGGCATAACCATCCTGAACTACACATTTCTAATACTTAGAAAGTTTTGAATTTTCCTTTTCAGCGAACCACTCAGTAGATTTTATTCACTGGTGAGTGTTCTGTTGGCTGACAAGATAACTTCAGCTTTTTTTAAAGATAGTCTGTTTTAAAAATTTATACCGAACAGTATATAGTGGATACACACACACACACACACACACACACGATTTTATATACATAAATCATTATACATGTGTTTTTGTTGTTGTTTTAGAGACATCTTTATTTTTTTTAACTTCTTGTTTTTTCCTAACAGGTTGCTATTCAAATTCCCTCTGTTCACCTGTTTAATATTTTTCCCTAATTTTCCGCAAATTCATAAGATGTATATGAGACTTGTATAATCATGCATAATAAAAGGTGGATTTTGGTCTTGTTCGCTTAATACAAATTGTATCACAATAAAAAAACAAATATTAATACGATTAAAATAGTTATGATATATAGTAATATTAACTATTGGTGATATGTAGTGCTATTATAAAAGGTAAATGAAAACATAAACCCATAAACATTGTAATTCCAACTGTGTAAAAATAGATCAGGGCATAGAAAAAAAGGTTTAAAGGAAAATGCTTTAAATTGCTATGCTAATTATGTATGGATGCTGAGAGTTTGAGTGGTTTTTATTTTTTACTTTTAATGTATTAGCAAATTTTTCCTTAACGATGTTGAACACTTATAAAATTGTAAAGCAATTGAAGTAAAAATAATTGCCCATAGCCTAAGACCTATCTGAAAGTAACAACTGACTTTATACTCATCCAATATATAATAAATAAAATAATATACACAAAACAACAACAACAACAGCAACAAAAACAAATTGTATCACATTAAAACACATGGGAAACTTTCAAAAATGACTCCCAATAACCTCACTTTCTGGTATGCACATTCTTGACTAGTCTTTAGACCTTGGATGTGAACGGAATCTAGTCATTTGTTTCTAATGAATATGGAAACGGTGATGGCTTGTAATTCCAAGCTTAGGTCATGCTGTTGGTGGTGGGCTGGTTCAGGTTCTTGACTTCACTGCACAAAAGAATTGGAGAGCAAGTCCAAAGTAAGAGTAGGCAAAGAAGTTTATTGCGAAGCAAAGTACACTGTAAGAGGCAGAGTGGACTGCTAAGAGGGAGAGACAGCAGCTGGAACCTTAAGAGTCATTCCTTTTATGGTAGCTGTATATACATAGTTGTAAAACACTGGTGAGGTCAAGTATACAAAAGAGGAGCTGGCACATGTGCTCAGTATCTACATGCTCCAACATGCATCGCATGTATCATTAGCATATAAAATCTCCACCTAGGGTTTTTTTTTTTTTTTTTACTATTAAAATGAGGAAAAGGTTACTATAAGGTAAAATCTGAGCCTAGCTGCACATGAAGGACCCTGGTGAAGTCCTTGCCCCCTCCCTCAACACAGGAATTTGTAGTTAATAGCTTCTTGGGCTGTCAGTGCTGATTGGTTGGGGACTGGGGAAGTTATGTCAGGAATAAGGGGCTTTTTTTTCTCTTTCCTGGACTGTACGAGGTGTCAGAAACATGTAACCATCTGGCAGTCTGCTGGTATCCTGCAGGACTGCTTACCTTGCAGAAGAGTTAGGTGCTGACTCATGAGGGTGCTAGCAAAGGAAGCCCACTGTGAAAGAAGCTCACAGGGCTTCACACAAGGGGACAAGTCAGTATGGCCTCCTAATCTTACCTAATCTGCCTCAGTACAAGACTGATTTCTATCTTATTGACACTTTCTTTGCTTGCTTGTTTTGAATAAGCCAGGTGCCATGTTGTAAGCTGCCTTTTGAAGAGGTTCAAGGGGTAAGGAACTGAGAGTGGCCTTGGGTAACAGTGAAGAATTGAGGCCCTCAGTCCAACATTCCGTGAGACACTGAATCATGCATTAACCTATTGAGTGAGTTTAGAAGCAGATCTTGTCCTCCTTGACCCTGCAGATGACTTGGACTTAGCCAATATCTCCCTTGCTGAGACCCTGAACAGAGGACCCTGTTAAGCCATATCTAGATTCCGGGCCCATGGAAACTCTGCAGTAATAACTGCTATTGTTAAATCACTAAGTTATGAATTTAACATAATTTGTTTTTCAGCAATAGAAGATATAACACATTTTACTAAATTTCCCTTTTCTCATTTAACAATACAGTATGGAAATCAGTCCAAATTAGTTGATATAAGTTTGATTCATTCTTTGTTACAGCACCATATTACCTGGTGGGGATTTGCCTTAATTTATTGAAATATTTCTTTATGGATTGATATGGTTTGGCTGTGTCCCCAACCAAATCTCATCTTGAACTGTAGTTCCCATAGTCCTCATGTGTAGTGGGAGGCACCTGGTGGGAGGTAATTGAATCATGGGGGCAGTTACCCCCATGCTGCTGTTCTCATAATAGTGAGTGAGTTCTCATGAGATCTGATGGTTTTATAAGGGCCTTTTTCCCCCTTTTGCTTGGCACTTCATGTGAAGAAGGCTGCCATGTAAAGAAGGCTGTGTTTGCTTCCCCTTCTGCCATGATTGTAAGTTTCCTGAGGCCTCCCCAGCCCTAAGGCACTGTGAGTCAATTAAGCTTCTTTTCTTTATAAATTGCCCCGCCTTGGATTTATCTTTATTAGCAGCATGAGAACAAACTAATACATGGATAGTCATTAATTTGCCACTACATTTCTAGTGGCAAAAAAGCTCTAAACTAAGTACATATTTTAAAATTACAATTAGAAGCTGATTTTCAGTCTTGCTTTCTATATTTGAGATGTTGATTTAGAAACTGGGAAAAATACACACATACAAGAAATACTAAGGAAGCCACATTTTCATATTCTATAAAAAACTTTAGATGAAAATTATGACAATAATTTTAGAGCAAAATACCATTAAGACAGAGTTATATTTTGTTTGTTCTGGGGAAAACATCTTTAAAAACAATTAAAATAAATATTTTGTTGACTTTTTAAACTATATGAATTCTCTTTAAATTCCCTTCAGAAGTATAAAAATTAATAAAATCATTTAACAATAAATCAGAACAGATGTTAAAAATTACCTAGTATAATCACTGATTTAGTGTGTTAACTCCCTTTAAAACTTTGGCATTGAAAGATATTGTAAACAATAATTTCCAATTTTACAAATAGTACAAATACATATTTGTTGTAAAGATGTAAACACTGAAGATAACATTGAAGTTCCCTATTCTGGTTCCTTTTCTCTCTCCCAGAGGGAACCACAACTATTGTTTTGGGTATTACTATGTGGTATTGTATATCTTTTGTATATTTTCAAGGTCTTTAATTCCTATAAATACGTGTATATACCCGTAGACATTGTAAATTACATTATGTTTTATATATCATTCAACAAGTTGCTTTATTAATTGGCATTTGAGAGTATAATTTTAACATCTTCTTCTGCAGTGCTTTATGACTGATGATTAAGTTTTAGGAATGAGGAATGATAAGTTTCTTTGATTTTTTGTTATTTTTATGTTTATATTAAGTTGATCTTTTTTTGTTCTGTTGTCATGTGTAATCAATATCATTTTTACTTTCCAACAATGTGCTGGCTTCCATGTTAATGAAATGATGTTAGTAGCTCAGCTGGCAAACAAAATTCCTTCAATTTAAAGTGTCTCTAAGTACATTTCACCCAAGGAAACATTTTGAAACCATGCGAAGCTGAAACCTTGCCTGCAAGCATTTCTACTGACAATCACTTTTCTAGTTTAAGTAAGGACTAGAGATGTTTTTAACATTCGATGTCCTAATGCCTTTAAAACAAATTTTTTCAGCCTCAACAGCAAAAACACATTTTAGAAATGCCTGTTAGTAGAGCAAACATTTCAACCAAAAACACATTTGAACTGTAAAATTCCCTTGCTGAACCAAATGTTTTGCTTCACAAATAGTTTTTAGATTTGCTTTGGTTCAACTCTATTCCTTCTTAAACATTACTGTATTTTATAAATTAAGAGTTCTTATTTCTTAGAATATTTGCACAATTTAGATTCAGTTTGGCAGATATTTGTGGAGCATCTTCTTTGGGCTGACTGGAATGCCAGGTACTGACTGATTCAGTGGTAAGTATTATACAGTCCCCACTTTTAAGAAACATGATCTAATGGCAGAGAGAGAGAAAAAAAATCAAGCAATAAATCTAATACAATGTAAAAAATGATAGTCAATTAATTAATCAACCAGTGAATTCTTAAGTTTTAGAAATTCTCCTCTGGGCCAAGCATTGTCCTAGGACTACAACCTGTCTTTAAGAAGGGACATGCAAAAGGGCACAGGATTAGTTACCAAATCTCTCCTTAGTAAAAGGAGATCAGGACATGCGTTCTGAGAGATAATACAAGATCCAGGATGTGAAGGAAAGAAGATTGACATTGCGCAGGCAAAGAAAACCGTGATCAGCAAAGATGTGAACATTCCATACCCAGAAACAGAAAAGCATTGTGTGTTGGAGAAATACTGAAGCACATTTTGGCGATGGGCATGGTGGAGACAGAAGGTCAGCTGGGAGAAACAGACAAAGACCAGGTTGTGGAAGATCTTGTAGCCTGTTTTAGGAAGCTACTAAGTCAAGAGCTTATACTATATCTTAATATTCATGCTGAAACTCAGCTGCTTACTAATTCAGTAATAATAAATTTAAGCTCTTTACTACCTTAATAATCGTTGAAAAAGAAAATCTGATAAATTTTCAATGGACTGGAAAAAGAATGTTCAGCAAATTATACTTTGTAATATATTGGTGCTTAGGTGCAGTTTGACTCTGACATAAAAAAGTTCAGACTAAAGTGGATTAAACTCACACCCATACCACATTCTGGCTTCCCCTATAGCATGGTGGGTGTTTGGCAAAGGCCTTACTTTAATGGTGTGAGTTTTCCAGAATGCCTTTGATTTTGATTGAGCAGCAAGGAGTTCTGGCAGTTGCATAAAGGATAGGCCGACAATTCTCAAATGCATTACTTCATGGTTAAAGTGATACTGACTTTTGAAAACTTCTATAGAGTTGTCAAGATTTAAAGACATTGTAAGGTGAATCAAAATAATATACTACAGTTAAAGGGTCATCAATGTGATGTAAATACTCCATATTTTGGTCAGATTTTCACTACTGAAGAATAAATAGTATAAATTTGGAAAAATTATTTAAGCTTCTGGGGCTTACTTTCTATAAAACTGAAGACATTAGATAAAAACCTCTTTTAGTTGTAAAATTATGCAAATCAAAGTCATCTACTTTGCAGTAAAATTATCCCTAGTTTGAGTGACAAAAATATGTAGTAGCTTGGCTACTGGTAGAGCTGTCCAGTATCAGAATATCTTAAGTAATTTGCTATTTGGTAAGTACCTACTATGTTGAAATGCTATTATAGGAGATGGGAATGTGATGGCTGTGGTCATTTGAACTACTAATCAAATCTTTCTGCCTCTCCGCACCATATTACAATATAGAAGGATTGCACTTCCTGGCCTCTTTGCAGCTGGATAGGGCTGTGTAACTTCCTCTGGTCAATGTGGTTGTCAATGAAACCCCATAGGTCAGTTTCTGGGTCACAGCAATTAAATGTCCGGTTTGAGACCCTCAAGTGTTCTTTTATCAGTGTTCCAGATAGTAGCTGTTCCGTCAGCCTGAGTCCTGAAGTGAAACTCCAGCCGACTGCAGTGAACATATAGCATAAGTGAGAAGTAAACTTTAATTGTTAAAGCTAGTGAGGTTATAGGCTTGTGTGTCACTAAAGCCAAACTTAGCCTATCCTGGACTAACAGAATGGGGAGCAAGACAGACAACCTACTGTTCTCATGGTACTTACAGTCCATTGGGAGATAATAGAAATATAAGTAGGAACCAATCAACAGGGTCATTTCAGTTAGAGATTTAGGATGGGTGGTCATTGAAGGGCCTGCTATAGATATTTAAATTGAGGAAAATTGACAAAAATAAGTCAATCATCAGAAGATCTTTGGAAAAAGCATTTCAGACAGAGAAACAGCAAGCACAAAGGTCCTGAAATGGAGCAAGTTTAGTATGTTTAAATAGAGAAAGGTGACTGGAGCCCAGATATTGTATGTGAGTTGTAGAGTGTAAGGTCGAAAAGATGGGCAATGAACTTTCTCAACCCCGGGGGCACATTAGATTCTCCTGCAGTACTTAACAAAATACCATTACTAGCCCCAGTCTTGGATATTCTAGAATTATAAGAGGCTTCAGTATTTTTTTTAGTTCCCTAGATGATTCTAATATGTAAGTTGGGTAAAAATACCTGATGTAGAGTCTTTTTAGATTATGGTTAATTCTTGATGACTAGAATTTTACTCTGAGTTGTTGAAAATTTTTTAGGAGAGGGGTGACATGACCTAACTTTTGTTTTATTAAATCACTCTGACTGCAATGTGGAAAATGTATTATGGGTGAATCAGAAAGATTACTGAAAAGGCTATATCAGAAATGATGTAGATGGGACAAGGTATTAACAGTGATGATAGAGAAACATTGTTGGATTCAGGATATATTCTGAAACTAGTGCTAAATTAACTTGCTGATGGATTGGATACACTTATGGTGGTGGTTGGCATGATGAACAAAGTGAGAAAAAAAATGCTGACATGTAGATTTTTGGGTGAAAAACTGAGTTAAAAGGAAAGCCTCTAGCTTAAATGGGTAAGATTAGAACAGTAATTGGTTTGCAAAGTGGAGAGAACCAAGAATTGTTTGTAGGATTTGTTATATTAACGTTGCAACTAGTAAACATTCTGTAGAGGCATAAAGTAGACAGATATGATAATTTGGAGAACAGAGGAAAGATGAGAAAGGAAGATATAAATTTGGTAGTTATTAGCAAATAATTTTTAAAGCCAGGATATTCATGTAGTAATAGAAGAGAGCAGAGAATTACATCTTTGTGTGCTCCAATATTTAGAGGCTGCAAATATATGTACAAATCAGAAAACACTGAGAAGAAACAGTCAGCAAGGTAGAAAGAAAGTCAGAAGCATAAGGACTCATACTATTGCCAAGAAGAGTGATTTAATGAAGCAGTAATCAACTTGTTAACTGCTGCTGTAACGTGGAGTAAAAGGAGGACATTAATAGCACCCAAATCTAATTCTCTTTTGTATTATACCTGATAATTCAATTGGTATACATTTAAGGAAATGGCATAGAATAGTGCAGTGCTCTTCAAATATTGGCACAAATACTTCTTAAATGAGTTTTGAAAAACTAAGCACCCTTTGCAAATTTGTAAGTTGACCTCTAAAATACTTTTATTATAAATTCAAGTAATAGTTGCAAATAATGTAATTTTCAAAACTTTGTAAATACTTATGTTTAAGATAAAATTACCTCTCTTTTTAAATGTACCCAGTGGCATATAAATACCATAGTCTATCATTTATTGAAAATATGCATGAACAAGTTCTTCTTTACCAGTTGAAAATTTGTCTTCAAATTTATGTTTTAATTCTACTTCCTCTATTCAATTGTATCTATCTATCTATCTCCGTATCTATCTATCTATCTATCTATCTATCTATCTATCTATCTATCTATTTTTTTGAGACATAGTCTCGCTTTGTCGCCTAGGCTGGAGTGCAGTGGCTCGATCTTGGCTCACTGCAAGCTCCACCTCCTGGGTTCACGCTATTCTCCTGTCTCAGCCTCCCGAGTAGCTGGGACTACAGGCGCCCGCCACCTTGCCCGGCTAATTTTTTGTATTTTTTCGTAGAGACGGGGTTTCACCATATTAACCAGGATGGTCTTGATCTCCTGACCTTGTGATCCGCCCGCCTCAGCCTTCCAAAGTGCTGGGATTACAGGCATGAGCCACCGCTCCTGGCCTCTCTTAATATATTTTTATGTGTGAAAGTGTTTACCTGACCACTGTTTCATATATAATGCAATAAGAATATATAAAAAATTAAGTCTAAATTAAAACATCCCAGTGCTTTTAATGGTTAAGATTATTGTTCTTCTTCTGGAGTGATGTCAATAAAAGAGAAGGGAAGGTCCAAGGTCTCCTTCCCCTGTCCCCTATCTTCCAGAAAAATAAAAAGCAAGTACTGTTATTACCAACTTTGTAAGAACTCTGAAAAATGTTCAAGTTTTTCAGCAACCAAGCAAATGCTGAATTTCAAAGCAGTAGGAAAACTTTGTGGTGTTTTTACTTGAACTTGTTTCACTATTCCTGGTGTGGCTGCAATCTTGAAGAAGAAAGCCTATGTTCTCAGTGTAGGACTCTGGTCCCTGGAGGGAGCAGAGCTGACCTGATTTGAAATTGTTGTGTATGTTGGTTCTGACTTATTTGGGGGCTGCCTGAAGGACTGGCTTATGGTACTTGTCTCTTTCACCTAACTCACACCTTGGACTAGAAAGGTGGTAGGCATTACTCAAATATCCTGCAAGGTGAAGTAACAACTGCAGACACTTCACATAAAAGATTACGGTTAAAAGGCACAATAGACCACCTAATACCTGGGAGCAAAAGCTGGGAAGAATTTCTTTTGAAAATTGGATTATTCAATGCACTATGAATATGGGGAAATTTAGAAACTCATGTACATGACCAGGGCAAAGTGCATGCTCAGAAAAGGACAGAGAAGACCCTAAGCTTACACCTTAGGCTAAGCCTTAGGCTCAGGGCAAGCCTGGCTAAATTTTGAAAGATTGCTCTGGTACACAACCATTATACAAAGACTAGAGAGTTTTATTTTTTTTATTTGTTTGTTTGTTGGTTTGTTTTTAGTTTCTGGTCTTCAGGGAAATTTCTGTCAGAACTCTAGCTGAACACAAGCTGAAGAACAGTGATTTCAGTGACTACACATAATAAATAACAGTGTCTTTGCATAAATAGTTTGAGAAAGTCACTAAGCCAATGGACTGCTATAGCCTTTAATACCGGAAAGAAAAAAAAATAAAGGAAAGAAAAAAGAAAGAACAAAGAAAGAGAAAGAATGAAAAAAGAAAGAGAAAGAAAGAAGAAAGAAAGAAAAGAAAGAATAGAAAGCAAGGAAGGAGGGACGGAAGGGAGGAAAGGAAAACACTGGGGAAGGGGAAAAATCTGATTTCCAGAGTTACCATATTATAATGTTTAAATGTCTGTTACCAAAAGAAAATAAGGCATATGAAAAAATAAGAAAAATAGTCCATTCAGGAAGAAATAATCCATTTGGGAAGAAATAATCTCTGAAGAAGCCTAGAAATCAGACTTACTAGCAAAGACTCTAAAACAGCTGTCTTAAATATGTTCAACAAGCTAAAGAAAATCATGGACAAAGAACTAAAAAAAATCAGGATAATGATGAATGAACACAATGAAAATATCAATAAAGAGAGAAATTATTAAAAGGAGCCAAATAGAAATTCTGGAGCTGAAAAGTAGAGTAACTGAAATAAAAAGTTCACTAAAGGGTTGTAAAAGCATATTCAAGCAGGGGGAAGAATCAGTGAACTTGACAATAGTACCTTAAAGTTATCGTCAGAGTTGCAGACTGAAAAACAAATAAGGTAAAGTTCATCAGAGTCTAAGGAACCTGTGTGATATCATCAAACAATCTAACATATGCATTATGGGTGTCCCAGAAGAAGAATGGAAAGAAATGACCAAAAAAAGAATGTTTGAAGAAATAATGCATGACACCTTCCCAAATTTGATGACATACATGAATCTATATACCTAAGAAATCCAAATAACTGTAATAAGGTAAAGCCAAAGAAACCCACACCAAGACACATTATAATCAAATTGTCAAAAGATTAAAAAATAAAAATGTATATACATACAATGGAGTAGTGTTCAGCTATAAAAAGAAATAAAGTTCTGATACATGAAAAACACGGATGAACCTTAAAACATTATGCTAAGTAAAATAAGCCAGACACAAAAGAACAAATATTATATGATTCCACTTACATAACTTATCTAGACTATGCAAATTCATAGAGAGAGGCACTGGGGTAGGGGAAATGTGGAATTACTCCTCAGTGGTTATACAATTTCTGTTTGGGTGATGAAAAAGTTTTGGAAATAGAGATAATGTTTGCACAACATTGTGAATGTAATTAATGTCACTGTATAGTACACTTAACAATAGTTAAAATGGCAAATTTGTATCTATTTTACAAGAATAAAATAAATTTACAAAACATTCTTCTACATTGAGTTATCATTACAGCTATTATTAGTATATAGTTGAATACTCTCTCTCTCTATATATATACACACACACACACACCTGCATATATTATACATTTTGATAATAGTGATTAAATATAAAAAGTATACTTAATTGGGAGTGTATCTTTTAATGAAATGTATGGAAATTTATTCTTCTGAAAAAGGAAATCATGCATCCATGGATAAAGCTTATTTATTGCTAGAATGAGATAAAATTCAGAATCAATTTTTGCTTTACCTTTTATCATGAGCTGTGTTCTGACAAAATTTGTTGGCATAAATAAAAAATGAGAATGGAGGGAGTTTTGCAACAGCAATGTCACACAATCCCTTGATTCATGTTGCTGCTGAAAAAAGTGAATGGAAGTTATCTGGGCCATCTTTTCTCAACCTAAAGTCAATGTTTTGAATTATCTCTGTGATATTTTCCCCCAATAACAACATACCAAAGTAAAACTAGATATGACTGAGAATTACATCTTTCATTTGTATTGGCAGAAATAGGTAATTGTGAAAAAGGAGGTGAGTCCCTTGGAAAGACTTTGTGTACCTACATGGTCACAGGCACTATTCAGACTTCTGGTTTATTAGAAAGAACATCAGACAAAGATTCAGGAGATTTGCCTTCCAGGCTAAACTCGGTGACCGAGAAGCAGAGAAGATAAAGAATTGAATGTGTTTTAATATAATTAACTGCTTTGATGCTATCTTTATTGGTATCCATAAGTTAAATTTTATTGCTGTTCTAATACAAAGTTTTAAGAGAAAGAACATTTAGCAAAGAAAATAAAGAACAGAGAAACCATAGTTAGAGGTTATCCAGGAAACCTTCTGTGTAATTTCATGTTCTTTCCCATCATACCTTCTATGCAATTTAATGCTCTTTCCTGTACTGTTTAGTTTAGTTTAGTGAGTTGGTTCCCACAAGTCAATAAGAAGAAGATGTTTATTGAGTTATTTTACCTTAAATTAAAGCTTTAATGATGAAAAGTATATCAAATAAGAAATGCTGAGGTTAATGTGGAAAGGAAAGGCAGTTTTAAAAAAGAAATTGATAAAATCTCCAAAATAAGCTCTTTCAAAGCCTCACAGAAGAAATGCCACGCTGCTTATAGTAGAAAAAGAACAGAGATACTTCTATGCTAGAAACTTTCTTGATCGGCAGAAACCCATAAACTTATTAAACGATTTTCACTGGTCAATGAGGATGCCTTGTAAATTTTTTAAAAAGTTAATTGAATGTGCTTGTATTATAGAATTTGGCCAGTACTAGAGCCATTTAGGCTTTGCCTACATTAGACAATGACCTGAAGAAAGTTATCCACAGATTTTAATACACTGTGGAAGTCTCATGCTTATAGTCTTTTGGTTTCCAGTAGAGTATTTTATAATTTGTGGTCCCTGGAAGTCAGAAAGATCTTGGGGAAAATATTAAGACCTCTGATTTACCTTATTTTGAAAAACCTTCCAGTTGCTTTCCTTTGTGCTAGAATAGACTACAAACTCCTTACAATGACCTAGAAGGCTCCCGGCTACCATGTTAACCTCTTCTCAGAGCTCCCCATTATGATCTGTACTCCAGCTGCTTCCCATCTTTCTGTGTCTGTTCTTGACACATAGTGAGTTTATGCCTGCTTAGGACCTTTGCACATACTGTTCCCACTTCCTGAAATTTTCTTTTCCAGATCTTTGCTTGGCTTGTGCCTTTTCATGCTTCAGGTCTCTGTTCAAAAGTAGCCTCTTCAGAAAGGCCTTTCCAAACCACTCCTTCCTATTCTCTCACTACCGTCTACCTTATTACATGTTAGAAAGAAATGGTCTTCATAACACTCATCATTCTTAAACATTTTCTTGTGTCATTATTTGCTTACTTATTATTTGGATCTTTCCTTGTGTAGCAACTTCATCAAAAGAAATCAATCTTGTTAGCTATTGTATTCTGGTCTTCTAAAACAGTGTAGAGTAGGTGCTTAATAAATCTTTGTTGATGATTGACTAACTAGATGAATTTTTCTGGTCTTCTTTTTTCTAGACCATTTCCTGCCAAAGTCACCCATGGACATTTTTTCTTATGCAGAGTTCAGTTTATTTTAATTCTTAAAAATTGATTGACTTGCACATAATAAAATTAACTCAACTGAAATATTTGGCTAATTGATCTGTCACTGTAGGAAATATAATCTGGCTAATAGATAGCTGCAAAAACCCTGAGATCTGTAAGTTAATTTCCATTTTTGGAACTAGAGTAGGAAATCAAGCTGAATTGCAAAAATCAGGTCTTTTATGATTTGAACTTCCATTCTTTGTATCCGAATCTCTCAGTTGATCTGAAAATTCTGGTAAATCATTAAGTTACCCTTTTTCCCAGCAGAACATCCTTCTTATATCATGCTGGGTTCCCACTGTCCCAGAATTTCCACTAGGGAATGGGTCAGATTGGAAGAAATGACCTGAACTAAGTGGGCAGATAGTAGCATTTTCTTCCCTTTCTATGCTAACAATTATATTAAGTAAGTTGAGATTTCAGCTCTGGGTTAGGTTTGCTTATGCAGTCCTCTTTTGGCAGCAATCAATTTGTAGAATTTTCCTACTGAAAAGGTTGATCTCTCAAGAAGCAAGTGATAGTGGACTGATGTTTATCATTTGTGCCTGTTAACAAACATTTCTCAGTTGTTGGCTATAATCAGGCTGTAGCTAAATTTTGGTTGATAACAAGAGTTACGAAGCCTAAAGTATTAGGGAAACTGTTGAAAAAATCTTCCTTTTTTTTTTTTTTTTTTTTTTGAGACGGAGTCTCGCTCTGTCACCCAGGCTGGAGTGCAGTGGCCGGATCTCAGCTCACTGCAAGCTCCGCCTCCTGGGGTTAGGCCATTCTCCTGCCTCAGCCTCCCGAGTAGCTGGGACTACAGGCATCCGCCACCTTGCCCGGCTAGTTTTTTGTATTTTTTAGTAGAGACGGGGTTTCACCGTGTTAGCCAGGATGGTCTCGATCTTCTGACCTCATGATCCGCCCGTCTCGGCCTCCCAGAGTGCTGGGATTACAGGCTTGAGCCACCGCGCCCGGCCTTTGAAAAAATCAATTAAATAGTTGTCTATTTTAAAACCACTATGTTTTAAGTTGTAAACTTCTGCTCATGCTTCAGCCAATTTGTAGATATTATTTCAGTAATCAGCAGCCCAGCTTGTTAAAATAAATGTCAGTATTTCCTTCCTTCTCTATTATATTACTTTCAGTTCTAAGTTTCAAATGAGTGTTTACTTTTTCAAATGATGAACATAAAAGCCAACAACATTAGTACCCAAGGATGATGTTTTTATTTGCCATTGTTTTATTTCAACTGTAATTAAATGAAAGTAATATTTTAATATTTTACTCACAGATATTATTGGTTATGCTGGGAGCACAACAGAGTAAGTATTTAAAATTTTCATTCAAATGTTAAGTCTAGGCCTTGGAAAAGAGATATTAAAATATTAATTCAATTTTCTTTTTCTTAAATGTTAATCTCTCTGATTTCAAGGAATATTCTCCTACACCATTTCATAAGATAGATGATGAATGAATAGATTTTAGTAAATTAAAAACTAAAAAACTGATTTAATAATCAACTTATCTCAAAAACCACAAAGTATGTGAAAACTTTCATTATTATTCACATTTAAGAGAATGCAAATACATGAAAGAAAAGACTTAGAGGGAGTATTGAGCAAGGTAAATTCTGATAGATGTAGGTAAAGGTTGTGTTGGGTTTTCACAGAGATGTTATTTTGGAAAGAAAAGAGAACAGAAGAAAAATAATTATCTGTTGATAAGATATTATTTTTAAAACCCACTTTCATGATTTTTGGTTTTTGTATTCCCTATTGCTGGCTGCCTTAGAAATATTTTGCTCTCTGATGTCAATAGTGAAGGTTTCAAAATTACTAAAGATTTTCTTTTCATACTCCAAAAAGAAAAGAAAAAACATTTTTCCTCCTTTGATCCAAAGTAACCGAGACCAAATCCTCAACCAACAAGACCTGTTTCATTAACCTTTACATTTCAGCTGAGAACAACAGTACACTTATATGTTAGAGTGTTTGTTCCTTAATAATCTCTAAACTAAAACAGTCACTATTTAAAATTTAGTGTAGTTGGCTAGGCGTGGTGGCTCATGCCTATAATCCCAGCACTTTGGGAGGCCGAGGCAGGCGGATCACCTGAGGTCGGGAGTTTGAGACCAGCCTGACAAACATGGAGAAATCCCATATCTACTAAAAATACAAAAAATTAGCCGGACGTGGTGGCGCATGCCTATAATCCCAGCTACTTCGGAGGCTGAGGCAGGAGAACCGCTTGAACCCAGGAGACGGAGGTTTCGGTGAGCCGAGATTGTGCCATTGCACTAGGCAACAAGAGCAAAACTGTCTCAAAAAAAAAATAATAATTTAGTTACAGTTACAATTTTTAGTTGTTTTTGTTAGATTTAAAGTAAACTCTGGCCGTATCTAACAGGTCTATAGTTCAATCTTGGGTGCACAGGTGGAACTATTCGCATGAAACTTAGCCTTCTCACAGTTTCTTTTTCCTTTGGTTTCAGTGTTTTCAAAGTACACTTGATTCTGCAGTTTTGAGCTACAGCTATTGAGCCAACTATCTCCAAAGCCATCCTAATCTCTTCCCCCATTAATACTAAAATGTGTGCTTGTTGAGGGATAAGATAATGTCTATGCCATTTTTGTTTGCCTGATGCTGGAGTAGCAAATAAGTTTCATCTCTGTGTCAACTGCAACTAGATTGCTAGTAAATGCCTGCAGTGATGTATTGAAAAGCAATCTGAGGCTGTATGACATAAGTGGAAAAGATAACTGTGTTTGATTAGCAATGTCTGCCATGGTCATAGGAAGAAAGAATAGCTCTAAAACTATTTATTTGTTATTCCTGTACCTGGTCTTAAGCAGATGCCTGGAAGAGATTGGTACTTTATAAATGTTTGGTATATAGATGGATGAACTTCAGTTTTATTTGGACAACCATTTTATGTAGCAAGAAAACTCAGAAGTTCCTTTTAGTCCTAACCTTGAAAGTTTCCCTGTCACTCAGTGCAAAAACTGCTCCCTGGTTTTGTCAGATAAAATCAATGGTTCCCAGACCTCACCCAAACTAAACTTCCAAAATGTCAATCTATACAATTTACTTCTCACCAAAGTTACGTATTTGTCTTTGAGTGCTACTTGTTTCCTATGTATTTGAGTTAATAATATATGTAATCTAGTCACTTTACTTTTGTTGTTTCTATGCTCATGTTTGACCCTGGACTAATAAGGCTAAGCATGTTCTCTGTGATCTGAAGCTTATCTCTACAATTTATTTTCTTCCTCTGCATGGCCCTTTCCATAATACCAAAACCTGCTTTCAGGAAAAGGTCTGCTATAATATGATGCAATGCTTTTAAGATAATATGTTAACCTTCATAGAAACATTTTTTAAATGCCTTTTCTATTTATTTATTTATTTTTTTGATACAGTGTCTCGCTCTGTTGCCCAGACTGGAGTATAGTGGCACAGTCATAGCTCACTGAAGCCTTGACCTACTGGACTCATGGTAGTAATTGCTCCTCAGCCTCCTGAGTAGCTGGGACCACAGGTCTGCACCACCATGCCCTACTAATTTATTATTATTGTTGTTGTTATTTGTATAGATGAGCCTCCCTATGTCTCCCAGGCTAGTTTCAAATTCCTGGGGTCAAGGGATCTTCCCATCTCAGTCTCCTGAAACACTTAGATTACAGGTGTGAGCCACCGCACCTGACTCTAATTCTTGAGTAAAAGTCTTTGTCTTCCTCCTTTGCATACGTTCTTTACAATTTCCTTAGACTCCATAATCTTTCATAATTAAGACAGTACTCATACATTCCTTTCAGTACAGTATCAATAAGACATTTATAAAAAAAGCAAACAAACAAATAGGACATCAAAAAATCTTGATCTAAATGCCTGATGATAATCTAAAAGGGATATTCTTTTTGTCAATTAGTAACACCTAAACACTTAGTTCAAAATATAAATAGTCATGCTATTTATTCTTTCTAATGATTGCCCAAAATGCAAATAATAAAATCTACTTTATAAGCTGCATTAGAATGAAACACATATACATATGGTTTAGCACAAATACAGTGCCTTGACTCTAATGGACACTCAATCAATGATAGGTGCTATTATGACTTGTGCTAACTCTTATCTGTATCTCCAACATGTTTTCCCTTCACTGCTATGCCTATGAAAATGTCTCCTATTACTCCATCAAACCTTGAATATGTGTTGTGGTAAGGGAAGCATGAACATGACTATTTGAGCAGGTCCAATAAATCAACATCTATTTTTCTCAACCAAATGTTTTATAAGGACTGAGGACAAATAACAAGTGATTGATTTGAATTTTACACAGTTTTCCTGACTGCATGATTTTTTGTGTGTGTCTGTGTGTGTGTGACCATGGTATACTTTTCAAGCAGAAGATAATGTTTTAAAAAATGTGGTTGAAAGGAAAAGAGACAAAACAATAAATCTATAAATCCAAAATGGTCCTCTAAGTAACCTGGCTGTATAAATCCACAATGATCCTCTGAATAATGAGAAATGGCTCTATAAATGCTTATAAGCATATGCCATTAATCTGTTTTGTTTCCCCATTTATTTTATAAGCTGCTTGAAAAGATATTTATAACTTCATAGTGCCTAGTGTAATGGAATACACATCATGAAATTTAGTAACTATTTTCTGAAGAAATAGAGCAAACTCTCTACCAAATTTTGTGTTGCTTTTTCATAATATAGTTTTATCACTGGCATATGGCTACCTGCTGGGGACTACACTTCTCATCTTCCTTTGCAACTTGGTAAGGACACGTGACTACTTCTCACGATAGAATGTGAGTGGAAATGATGATGCTGCTTCAGCGTAACAGTGGTAAAGAAGGGAGTGTGTTTGCTCCATGCTCTTTTTCTGAGGACTCCACTGAGTGGAGTGGAGAAATGTGGAGACAGTAGCACAAGTCCCTTACCACTACAAGCACTTACACCGAACTGTAATGGAGAAACAAATTCTTACTGAGTTAACATGCTAAAAATTTGGGGCTTGTTTCCATGGCAAGCAGTTGCCTAGTAGTAAGCTCATTTTTCGTTTGTATGCCCTAGCATTCCCTAAGCTCACAGCAAATTTGAGTTGCTTTCAACATCAAGCCTAATTCATAACTACACTGCTAACTTTGATTTTTACTTTTATCTCAAATTTCATCCAAATTATCTAAATTCTGACGTCTTAATTACCTAAAGTTTTGACATGCCATATGTGAACAAATTTAGTGGAATATTAGTTATGCTGATGGTTGAAGATCTTCCTTTTGGCAGATCAAGATGGGCTGAAGCATGACCATCACACTATTGCTATACTTATTCTTGTCAAACCTTTCTTCAGATTGTTCCTTGGAGTCATTGTATTTTTGATATTTTGGTATACAACTACTTTGTGGCCAATCATGACAGACAAAAGCCTGCTGCGTGAATTAGAAAAATTACTGTCTTCTGTTTTTCTACAGATACTCTCTGTAATAATAAAGCCACGATATTTATCAAACATGCCTGAATGAAAAACAAAACCAAACCAAACACTGAAAACAGAAGTTTTTGTTTGGATGGTGAAAAGAACTAAAAGAAATCAAAGAGTAAATGACTTCAAATTGGTATCTTTCAACTATAATTTTAGTAAGTTGCTCTTTGGAGCATTTGTATGTCATATTTTTCAAACATATTTTTTCTTTATAATGATAAAATAACAGTTATTTAGTCTTTCTCAAATCTAAATAGTTCTGTGGGAAAATACAATTGTCCATCACTGGACATGTTATGGGAAAGGCCCAGAACAATAAGTTTACTTTATTTTTAAACATACTGCAGCTTTGTGATATTACAAATAAAAATCATCTTCCAAACCTGCTCTGACAACTTTCATAATATCTTTAAATTTTAAATTTAAAAATGTCAAATTATGCTATGTGCATAATTAAAATGTTTTAAGTCTTTTCATCCTTTTATATGAACCATTTGCTATCCATCAAATATCAATCATAAGCAGAAACTCACTGAAAACAACATTAATTCTAGGGACTAAAATAATTATTATGATGACTGTCACTTTAATTTAGAGCATAATGATAATATACGGTGTGAGAGGGAAGAAGATCCAACTTTCTGGATTCAGGCAGACCTAGTTTGTGTACTTGCCACTAACTAGTAACATGACCTTGAGAAAGTTATCTAAACTTTTGGAATCAATTTTCTTACCAGTAAAAGAATGGATTAAAAATAATACATATAAAGAATCCCTGGCATATATTAGGTGCTCAATCATAACCACAATTAGCTCTTTTAGCCTTTAATTACATCTATATGTCTTGTCATGTGAGAGAAATACAAATATGAATTTTTTTTTTAATACTTTAGAGTCAGAAACCTGTGGTGTTAGAAAGAACTTTGTATCAGTCAGCTCTTTACACAATAATGCTATGTAACAAACCACCTCAAAATGCTGTGATTGGCAACAATGGAAATTTATTATCATTCTCTGAAGTCTGCAGGTCCACGGGTATATTTGATGTAGAGTAAGTTCATCTGCTTTAGATGGCAAAGTAAGTTGGGCTCAGCTCCAGGCTGTGCATTCAGCGGGTTCAAGTCTGTTAAATGTGTCTTTGATCTGGGGCCCAGTTGGAACGACCAGCATCTACTTGGGATGAACGCTTCTTGTGCTAATCGGCAGGTGGAAGAAGCCTGCCAAACCATGCAGGCACATCTGCTAATTCTTCACTCTAAAGCAAGTGATAAGCTCAAGTGAAATGGGAAAGTATACTCACGATGGGTTTAGAGGAAAGTGGATATTTGTAGCACACTCAAAGTATCACCATTATTTGGGAGTATAGGGGGTAAAGGCAAGAATGAAAGCGGTTTAGGCCACCAGAATAGAAGAATCAAAAAGAGGGTGTTGCTAGACTTTAGTCATATTGCAGAAGAAACTGAATGAGATGAGGAATAGAAGGAAGGAGAAAGAGGAAAGAAAAAGACAAGGCAGTTCTGAGTTTTGAAATACAACAATGCTAAAGAGACAGACACTCAAAAGGGAAATGCTTTTAAAAGTAGCAGTTCTAAAAATGGCATGTGTATTTATCTGTCATGACAAGTAGAGACAGGCAGAGTACACTTATTCAAATGGGCTATGTGGGATCAATATTCAGACTTATTCAGGCATACACTAGTTATTCTTGCACCATCTCTCGAAAATATATATTGTTCGTGTAATAAAATATATAACAAATTGAAAGCCAAGAAAATGATTAGTTTACATGAAATAAACTATTTCCACAAAATGTTAAACCCGTTTTGGTAATACCTATTAACACAAAACAGATGTGCTTATGTCTAATGACTCTATTAATTAAAACTGATATATCAGAGTACTCATTCTTTAATTAATTATGAGCCTTAGTTTCATTACTGTGAATACTGAGAAGTGTTTTCCTAAAAACATTAGTTTGAAAATATTTATTAATTTAGGCTTTTTATAAGCTCGAATTGTTTCTCCTAAGGAGACTAGATTAATGTAATTTTATAATAAAAAAACTACAATTAATTTTCATTTAAGTGTTCAATCAAAAATTGTCTAGTCACTGAAAATAAAAAGATGAATTTAAAATGAGAATGCCTGCCCTGAAGAAGCACAGAGAAAAAATACAATTGATAATTTTATACAACATGTTAGAAGCTGTAATTGGAGAATGTACAAAATATGCAAACCATTTGTAGTACATGGGACATGAAAGTATCATCAGTGTGGTAGTGTTTGGGTTGAGTTGGAAGGACAGGAAGAATTTGGCTCTGTGAATCGTTAGTAAGAAGATTTCTGATGGAAGGAGCAGTGTGTGCAAGGGCAAAGAGACATACAGATGGGATAGTGATTGCGGAAAATGAGTAATCCAGGAAGGCTGCTGTATCTATTTTGCAGGGAAGTGGTAGGAGACAAAGTTGGAAGCATAGTTTGGAGTCAGAATTAATAGATGCATTCATTAGGCCGTCTGCCTTTCCTACAGCTCTTCTCTGTCAGTTCCACCAAGATGACCAACCACTTTCAGTCGCACAAAAATGTTGAAAACTGTTTCCATTGGGAGCTTGAATTGAGCACACAGGTAGGGAATCTTGGGACAGCCATTTGCTGCCCTAAACCTGAAAAGTCAGCAAAGTTAGTCTTCTGAGACGGCATGACACAGATATAGTGACAAGTAGGGACAAAAACCAATGTGGTGTCAGGGAAAAGGAAAAAAAAATGAAACAAAAGCCCAAAAAACAAAATGGAGGGTATCTGTCTTGGTTATAATGCTTCTCAGACTCTTATCCTGGGAACCTGTGAGACGAGGGGCACTTTTGGCCTTGAGCCCCTAGAGAGTCCCCTTTGGTTTAAGTTAACCCACCTTTTGCCAGATTCAATCCAAATGTCTTTTTAAGTCAATTTCAAACTTGAGCCTTTGACAGGTGAGTGGCGGGAAAAGATTTACATTTTATAATTGTAATAATAATATAATAACAACAGTGATGATAGTTCACATTCAGCACCTACTGGGCTAACACAGTGCCATGTGAACACATTTTATACAGGTATTAACTTATGGAATTCTTTGAACAATCTGGTAAGTTAGATATTATTTTCAAATGTCATTTACAGATGGGTGAACTAAACTGAAATATGAAATAAGCCAATCTAACCTAAGGTTTGTGTGCCAATCATCAGCACCACCTATTAGAAAGACTAATGTATTGGTTATGAAGACTGGTGAGTCAGCTGGTAGGTTGTTGTAACCCAAAAGTCACAGGCCAGCATGGACTGAATAGTAAAACAGGGTAATGGCAGTAGGGATTGTAGAAAGGTAACTAATTTAAGAGCTATTTAGGACAGAGAACAACAGGACTAGGACAAAGCAGGAGGGAGAAAGGTAGTCAAGGATTTGCTCCAGATTTCTGACTAGAGTAAGACATACATAGTGGTGCTAGATCATGTCCCGAAAGAATGTGCATGTTATTGGAGGCTGGGAAGTCTCTGGGTATGACACTGACTTTGGGATTGTGATATTTCCACATCTGAGACCGAGCCCCTAATGTCATCCACTGGCCTGTCTCCCTTCTGAGTTCCTCAGTCTTTCCTCTCTCAACTGCAACCCCAGGCCCTGGGTATATTATAGACTATAGATCTAGATCAATCTATTGGTCTCTTCATTTTTTTTCCTTTCTTCTTTTCCTCCTCCCCTTTCTCCATCCTTCCTTCCTTTCTTTCCATCCATCCACCCCCATGTATATTCTCTTGAACTTGCTGTCTTTCCTTCCCCACAGATATGTAGGTATTTCAAAGTCAAAAATATGTGGAGTGATACTCCATCCTACCCACGTTCGGTTCTTCTGTTTTGTCATCCCTCATTGAGGCAGTGAATGGAGAACAGTATTCTAACTGAAGGTGGAATGACCAACAGGAAAGAGGAACTAGTGAAAATAAGTAACATAAGGGATAATAATTACGCTCACTCACTCTAAATTATTTCGATAGCCTTCTGAGTGCTTTCCAGTCCTTCCTTAATAAAGTCAAAACTGCTTTGAACATCAGGAAGTTGGTGGAGGTTTGGAGCCTGACGGCCCCTGCATGTGTTTCTTCCTGAGCCTCATTTCCTGGCGCTTCATCACCTTCACTCATCTTTAACTCAGCTCCCCATCTCATACTCAGCTCTTGCACTCTCCACCTTGTGCTTTGAGCCAACATTGCCTTCACTCCCTGATGTTCTGTCTTACCTTTCAGGCTATGTTTAACATTTGCTCTCTCTTCTTTTGTAATACATCTTATTCATGTTTCTGGCTTCTACCCTGCTGGACCCTACTCTGTAGCTGAAATATAACAAAGACTTCTGTGAAGTTATCTGTTCATTTGCATTGCCCATACCTTTCATTCCATATTTATGGTGCAGGGCAAATATTTAGTATGGCTACAAATAGGATTTGGTTAATATAAGGTTCTAGCTATTAGACAGTTTCAAATGATTGTCCCACTCCTGACTCCCTGTAATCAAAACATGATTCTTCTTTCTTTTCCCATAGCATCCAGCTAGGGTTACCAACCATCCTGATTTGCTTAGGACTGTCCTGGATTAAGCACTGAGCATCCTACACCCCTGGCTTCTCAGTCTCAGGCAAACTGGGATGGTTGGTCCCCTACATCCCCAGATGATCTTACTTATCCCTCATTTTCCCTTTTCAAGATCACGAAGCCTAGTTAAGGTACTTACTTCTTACTTTTCCCCTTCACTCTGGATTTTATTTCAATAGACTTATCATTGATTTTCAATCATTCCAAATTAAAATCTAGACTGCCTTTGAACACCGGATTAATTTTCCTACAAGCCTTTTTTGGTAATGTCACTATTTTGTTCAAATACTTCCAATGCCTCCCTTTTACCCATTGAATAAAGCTTAAATGCCTTAGGCTGATATTTCATGCCCCGCCCCCGCATAACCTTTCACCAGCTGACCTTTCTCCCTTTGCTTTGGTGACTCAGGAGTCAGTATCTTTTAGAACTTTGTAGGCCTTATAATAAACAATTGTACTGTTTTTGTTAACTGTGACTTGGATTACTGAAGTGACTCAGTACAGATTTTTAGATAATAAAATCTGGATAAAACAATATTTTTTGTATATCAATTCACATTTCTCTCCTTCCTATTGCTTGGCTGAATTAGAGTAGTTCTTAAAAACAAATTAATTTCTTTATATGAGAAGTTCAACTTAGCACAAATGTTAAGGCACATCCACTAGGAAAATAAACCGTAGAATAATCTGGAATTTAACAATTTTTAAAATAAGCCATAATTATTTTTCTAGTCATTTTCATTGGCAAAAACTAATCCTGCTTTAAAAATTATTATATTGTTATTTTAAAGAGGGTTCAATTACTAATTACAACTTGTCTAATTTTGTGTTATTGTTCCTTTGATAGTGAAAAAAAGGCTCGTTTTATTTATGTGGCTTCATAGACAATTTTTAATGTCCTAAAGAAAATATCAGCAGACCGTGAAAACAATGTTCTCTACACCTCCCTTTTCTATGACTGAAAGGAAGTCTTTTGATGACTTTCTTCATGAGGCAGAATAACTTAGAGTTTTCTTCATTTATTCTAGGCTTCTGTATTTTTTCTTCCCCTGGGATTTTCAGACTGTTTCTTCTCCTCATCTTTGGTTTTATTGATGGGTGTACTTTTGCCTGCTGAGGGGCCTGGGGCATCTCTATTTATAACCCTCCTAGCCCAGTCTGAACCCCGAGGATTCTGCTTGCTCCTGCACGGCTGCTCTCCTCCTTGTCAAGATTTTGGTGTAAGTCCAGTGTTGTCCTTCAAAGCAGGCAAGTGGCTATTAATGATGTTCTGTGCTTGCTAATATACATATGGCCATCCATCATCTCTTTGTCCTTTCGTTACTCAGATGCCAACAATCCAGCACCAGTCTCTGCTGTGGATTTCCCTCTATTTTAAGTGCATTTATCATTAAGAACAAAAATTATGTAAACATTTTTTGCTTTAGTAGGAATTCACTGTTTTAAAATATTCTTAGGTTGGCATTGTGGTTCAAGTGAAAATGTCTTTGAGTTATATATTATTTCACTTTTAAACTCTGCTTTGTTAGAGTAAAAGTATGTGTCAACTACCCACTCTTCCTTACTTCCTCCATTGATAATGATCTATGAAGCCCTAGGACTAAACATCACACACTGTCCTGTAATAAGGGCTTTGGAGTCTGTGATGATTTTACAACATGACCACAAACATTTTGATTCCACTTATGCCATCAAGGCATAGGTTCTAGGTCTTCTCTCCTTGAATCTAGGTAGGCTTGTGAATTTTGGCAAATAAAGAATGGCAAAAACAACATTATGTGACTGCAAAGCCTAGGTCATAAAAGATTAGATGGCTTTTGTCTTATGTGCTGGAATACTTACTCTTGGAGTCCTTAGCTACTATGCTGTAAGTCTGACTATCCTGAGGAAGCCATGATTTGAGGAAGCTCAAGCTACGTGAAAAGGCTACATGTGGTCATTCCAGTTGTCAGTCCCTGCTCCGTATCAGATACCAAGCATGTGAATGAGTAAGTCTCTAGATTATTCTAGCTTTAGACATTTAAGTATTTCTAGCTGAATTACTAGACATCTTGATGCAGAGATAAGCCATCCCTCTAAAGCCTATTCAATTTTCTGACCTATAGATTCATGTTACTCCATTAAGTTTTAGGGCATTTTTCTTTTTTTAACTGCAGTGTCTCTCAGAGTCAGATATAATGAGATTATTTAATTTCCAATTTTCAGTTTCCTCATCTGTAAACAGAGAACAGTAATGATAATTCTGTTATTGGCCTTTTTTTTTTTTTTTTTAAGAATTCAGTGAGAGAATGCATGTAATTGAGCCTGAGGAATTCAGTTCATGGTAACTATCATTACCATTACAGGCAATAATAATAAAAAACATTTTCTGCCTTTAGTGAACCTAATAATTGCTTTTTAAAAAATTGTGGTAAAATATACACAATATAAAATTTATCATCTTCATTATTTTTGTGTGTTGTTCAATAGTATTAAGTATATTCACATTGTTGTGCAACCATTCTCCAGAACTGTTTTCATTTTGCAAAACTGGAACTTTATAAACATTAAACAACAACTGCCATTATCCCTTCCTTCTGACCCCTGGCAATAAAACTTCTATTTTCTGTCTCTTTACATTTGGCTACTCTAAGTATCTCATATAAGTGGAATGATACAATTTTTGTCTTTTGGTGACTCGTTTCACTTAGCATGATGTCCCCAGGGTTTATCCACGTTGTCGCATGTGTCAGAATTTCCTTCCTTTTTAAGGCTGGATAATATTTCATTGTATTTATATGCCATATTTTGTTTACCGATTCATCCTTTAATGAATGCGTGTGTTGCTTGTACCTTTTGGTATTGTCAATAATGCTGCTATGAACATGGGTATATAAACATCTCTTTGACAACCTGATTTCAAATTCTTTGGGTATATATTAAGAAATGGAATTGCTGGATCATATGGTGATTATGTTTTTAATTTTCTGAGGAATCAGCATATTTTTTCTGTAGTGGCTGTAATATTTTTCTTTCCCACCAACAGTACGTAAGGTTCTAGGTTTGCCACATCTTTACCAACATTTGCCACTTCCTGTGTTTTCTTTTTAACAGTAGCCCTCCTAATGGGTATGAAGTGTATCTTGTGGTTTTGACTTGCAAGTCTCTAGTGCTTAGTGATGTTTCGCATATTTTCATGTGCTTATTGTCCATTTGTTTATCTTCTTTGGAGAAATGGCTATTCAAGTTCTTTGCCCATTTTAAAATCTGATTGTTCTGTGTTAAATTGTAGACATTCTTTATATATTCTGGATATGAACTCCTTATAAGATATATAATTTGCAAATACTTTATCCCGTTCTTTGGGCTGCCTTTTTACTCTGTTGATTGTGCAATGGTTGCTTTTAAGCAAATATCCTGATATATTATTAATTCAGTCTAAATCAAGATTTGAAACTGTATCATCAAAAATGTAAATATGACAGTGGAATTAACCTTGAATCAAGAATTATTCTCACTTTAAATCAGGCTTCATTTCAAGATTAGCAGGATGGATAGTTTTGATGAGAAAATCAGGTAAGCAAAGTAAAATTCCTTACTAATATAATTTATATTTTCAGGAGCAAAGAAATATTCTTCAGATTTTGGGATTTTGTTAGTCAGCGCCAGCTCCTAGTGAAAATGTTCAGTGTCTATCAAATGCTGTGCTGGTATCCTTATTGTAACTCACAGAGGCCATTGCACTGACTTCTACCCATCATACCTTTCAACTTGTTGACGGAAAACTTCTGTAGTCTCTGTTGTAGCCCTTAAGCTATATGCAGTAACTTAGTGTAGTAGTGATTGATCTTATTTTGGCTTCAGGTGCTGATATATAGCTGAAAGATCAGTTTTTTCAAGGAATTCAGTTTACTTTTCCTTGGTGTTGCCTTGTACTTGTATACCTCAAAGTATATTTTAATTGGTCACTTGAAGTTTTCTTCATCCAGGTATCTGTAAATCTCCATTAGATGCTTGGAATAAAGATTTATGTTCATTTCAGATGCACCAGTTAGGAAATGACTTCCTTAGTTAGGTAGAAGTTAGGCAATTCTATGTAGGATTTTTAAAAAATAACAGAAAATTTCAAAAGAGTTTTAAAACTCACTAGTCTGTGGGCAACATCTTGACCTTCTGACACATGAGATACAGTGAATTAAGCTTAATATACACATATTGGGGCACCAGTCAACAAAAATTATTACCATAAACTTAAAATTTCACCCATACCTCAACCCTTTAACAGTAAAGTGACATCTACTCTTTTGAGCTTTTGAACATTGGATGGATGAGGATGATTTGTTAGATTTTGATTTAAATCCTTGTATGAAGCTAATTCTTAAGAGGTTCAATTTAATTTCTTTCAGATTTTAAGTCTCTGAACCCATAAAATACTGAAAGGTGCATTAAATGTATGTTTACCTGGAGAAACTACTAGAAGGATATTAGAAACAAATATTTGTAGGTTGGAAAGAGGCAACAGGAGCCAAGAAACCTGGATTCTAGGTCTGCTTCTGTTAGTAATTATCTCTGTGACCACGGGAAGGTCACTCATACTTTCAAGCTGTCATTTTCCTAATTCATCTAAGCTCGTGTAAGGCTCTAACATTTAATTTTCCTATATGTCTATAAAAATTACAGAAGAAGGTAGGTAGATGCTTTTCCACTTATACACAAACACACACACGTGTGTGTGCACACAATCCTCCTTATTTTATCTTACCTTACTCATGTCAATTGTTAGCTCTGTCAACTCATTTTAAATAAGAGTATACAAATAGTGCTTACTTGCTTATTTATATATTACACTCAGAGAGTACATTTTGATGAATCCATTATGGATACAGAATGAACAGAATGAAAATAATGTAGTTTCTGTCCCTGACAGTCATAATTTTTGAGGCATATTTGCATTACTCTGGCAGGGCATCAAGTAATAGCCAAATGTATCAAAATAATAAAAAATGGATATTAATATAAAAAAGGGGAAGTGATGACTTTTCAATATAGTTTAATATGGATATTAATTTCATCATGACAAAGAGGATGGTAGCAATTCTTTTTTGTTATTAATGTCTAGATAATATCCAGAGGAAAGTGATCAGAAAGGAGAAAAGGTTGAGAATCACTGGCATGAGTGGAAAGGTTAAAATAATTAGGATGTTTAGCCTGGATTGGAGAAGACTTGGGGGAATTGATGACTATCTATTAGTAATTAAAGCAATGCCATTTAGATTTGGGAGGTAAATCCAAGACCAGAAGGTGGACATTTGGTAAATTCAATTTAAGTTTCATGGAAATAGAGTTTTATTCAGTACAAGGAAAAACTTTCTAGCAATTGAACACTCTGGTAATAGTTTTGGCTGCCTTTTAAGACACACCATTTTCCATAATGAGAATTGTTTGAACAGACGTCGGCTCAGTGCACAAAACTCAAATGGCTTGCCAGGCAGGTAAACTAAAGAGGCAAGATGGGTTAGTTGAGGCAAACGAGCAGTGTATGCTCCATTGAAAGTTTGCCAGATCTGACTTTTCTAAAGAAACAAGAAATCAGAATTTTTATGTTAGTCTTTTGATATATGCATGTTGGCTTATTTATTTTTCACAAACTCTGTGGGTTGACTAAACAAGATCCATCTGGTTTGAGCATAGACAAATCATCTAGTTTGATCTTTGAACTCTATTTCTGATACTTAGTAGACATGTGGTCTGTAGGCCAATCACAGAACTGGGTGTATGGGAGGGGGAAACACTAAAAGGTTGGAGGATCAGGTCAAACTTAAGGAATGAACAGGATTTACAATTAATTTATGCTGCAAAGCCACCTGGTACACTAACCTTTGCATATGCATAACCACATAGGAAGAAGAATGGCCTGTCCCAACAACATCTGTAAAGAGAAATAATACAAGACTTTGGATGTTTCCCCAGTCAAAGCTTGCAAGTAAACTAGGTAAAGATAGAATGGGAAGGAAAAAGTTCAAATAGATTCTCTAGATCCACATAGTGCTTCAGGAATGAAGACTGAGGATCGAAGGGCAACCAATTTGGATTAGTACAACTCAAGGATCAGCTGCCCATATTTTCCTGATTTCTTCATTCTTGTGGAGTCCTTTAGTACTTACAATTCTTTACTGTCTAAATAAAATGGCACTATTTCCCTTTCCACTGGGAATACAGTGCCTTCTCCCGAATCCCCACCAAACCTCAGGGCTTATTTCCTCAGTACCTTCTTTTGCTTTGTGACTCAGGTCTTGCATGCAGTGGCTGTCAATCCTCTTAGCCCTGTGTCAATCCACATAGGGATGGAACAGTGGGAACTATCAGGACAGGTGCCACTTAAAGGCAGGGTAGGGTTGGTTTAGTTGCTACCAAGTGCTAGTCAGTTGTTGCCATATGATAATGCAGAACTTTTCTTTTTCCATTGCATCATAAGCGAGGCAGTTGCATCAAATTTTTTCATGAGCCTTGGAAGAAATACAGGGAGGTTATATCCCAGAAGAACCAGTAGCTTAATATTGAATATTAGACCTCCCTCTACCAAAAAGGTCCCCAGTCCCCTAGTGGACTGCTCTGTCGTCTAGGTTTCTAAGATCTTCTCCTCTCATTTTCTCCTCTTCCTTCTTACCTGTTCATAGCTCTTCTTCCTCAACCTCCATGTTTAAGTTTTCATGCTTCCTCATGAAGTTCAACTCCTTCTTCCCCTTCCTTACATTTCACCCAGTTCTATGTTTGCTTATTCAAAACCTCGTAACATTACTTGACTAAACAAGGGTTCTACACTTCAGATGTAGGTGTTTTAATCACATGTAACACTTGCCCGATCTTTGTAATGACTATCGCTTTTCTTTCATGAGATCCTATTCTTAGGTATGACCTCCTCCCACACCAGCTATGTAAGTGAAAAGTGGCCGTAATAGCTTTGTCTTGCTCCCTGCTATTAATTTAAATGTTCCTCCTGGAAAGTTGGAATATTAAAAAGTCAGCTGTTTTTGCTGTAAATTGTATTTTTTTTCTTCAAGTACACATAGCACATGTAAATTTATTTTACAAATACTTTGAAGCAAATAGGGACCTCTGCTGCCTAAAGTCTGCTGAAAGTGGTTAGATCACAGTAGGCCTTGAAAAGACTGCATACTGGGAAGGTGTTTGAGGTGTAGGAGAAGATCCAAAGGGGAAGCCTGAGAAGCAGATGTCATGGGGAGAGGGAAATGTGGAAAGGGAATATAGACTTTCAGGTCCAAGAAAATAACAGTGACCAAAATTGTTGAAATATTGAAGAAACCCTCCTCTTTTTCTTCCCACGTTTCAACTTTAGCCAAAAGAAGTAGACTCTTTCATGCTTTTTCTCTTCCAACTTCCTTTCCTCTCTGACTCACTTGTATTTCATGCATAATCCAAATTACTTTTAGATTTTGGAGGGAAGACAAATGTAACCTCTACCTGTTTTAGAGGTTTTAGCAGGGGCTTTAACAAAAATATTAACAAGAGTAAAAGAGTTTATTAATGCACATAGAAGATACCACACACGATAATGCTCAGGGAAAAGTGACTCAAAGTGGCAGCTCAGAGCTCTGGCTTTTGTAGCAAGTACAGTAAAGAGCAACACATTTGTAGAAAAATGACAAAACAAAGGAAAATGGTTTTTAGGTTTCTAAGAGTGGGAAACTGTGGGAAAGGAAATATATGGGAGGAAAGTGTAGAGGAAAGTTTGTTCTGGAACTGCTCTGGTGCTGTTTCTGGGTTAAGAGTCCAGTGTCATCTCCTCTAAAGGAGAAGTTCTATCCCTCCTTTAGGCAGAAAACAGGGTAGGCAGAGAGAGGTTTGCTTGAATTTTTTGCTTCTTAATTGCTTCAGCCCCAAATAATTTTCGTGTCATAGAGGCATGTTTTGGGGTAATATATTCTGGTTTCCCTCAGTGTCCCCAAATCATAGCAAGTTCCTTTCTGACTTGATTCTAACTTGTTTTTGGAACTTTCTGCACTCAAATACAGTGAGCTTTTTTCTTTGCTCCCTGTAAGTACACTGTAAACCATACAGCTCATTACCTCTCAAAGTTGGGTTCTTAGAAGCAACAGCTGCATCACTTGGGAGCTTTTAACAAATGCCAATGCTTGGGACCTATCCCAGAGGGATGAATCAGACATTGTGTGGGCAGGGCCCAGAAATCTGTGTTTTAATAAATCCTTCAGGAGATTTTAATGTATGCTCAAGTTTAAGAGATCAAGCCTAGCCTTCAGTTAGTCCTGCTATGCCTTTGATTAAGCTGTTCAGTTTGAGATTTGCTCTATGAACTTGGCCAGCCTCCATTGATGGGGAAGCTAGAATTCAGCCTCAGATCTGTGCCTGGTTTTTCAATCCAGTTTATCAGAGAGTTCTGCACTTTGAGCAATAAAATAAATACTGTGCTTCATCTTTCTCAGCTCTTTATGTATAGTCTCAGAATTTTGACGCGGAAGAGTGTTAAGATTTGGATATCAACTTCCATCCCAAACCTCCTCCAACCTGGTATGTTGGCTAATAGTTTTAATTCCTTAGAAGAGATTTGGCTGTGAAATGGGAATAGGGAATAAAGGACATAAGGATAAGAATAAGGTTAAAAGGTAATAAGAATAAGGAAAAAAGGTAACAAGCTGATATTTTTAACTTAAACAGTGGAGGATGTTCAGTCCTAGAAGATCAATCTTGATTTACTCAGCAGCTGCTGGTGCAAGAAATCATGGATAGGACATAGCACTACAAATTGTAATGCCAGGTAATTGTATAGATACTTTTGTGTTGGAGCATTTAATTCATGTCTGTGGTCTTATACACACCATTTTTACACACAATTACATACCTTGTAATTGTAGTGTGTTTGTGAGGGGTATCTCTGGTTAGGATGTTGGACACAGAAATTTACTTTGAAGCTCTTTGATGCCAACACTGTGGCTAAGAATATCATGAGAACCACAGAAGATGCTGGTACACAAGACCACTTTAAGTTCACATTTCTCTCACCTCCCTCCAGTAGAGAAAAGGAGTAAGATTGAGGATGACATTACATTTATATGGTTTCAGTGGGAGCCACTGTGTTAATACAATACAACCTTTTTACTTGAACATTGATTGATCTTGGGTTGAGCACCTGACCCATATGGGGAAAACTGTGCTCTTGTTAAAAGGGTCAGGTCTAATTCCACAATATCACATGGCATGAATTTAGTGGTTCTCAAATTTTAACAAACATCAGAATTACACAGAGTGCTTGGTAAAGTAGATTTCCGAGCTCCACTCCCAGAGTTTCTGATTTGAGTTGGTGTGGAGTCACGCCCATGTATCTGCAATTCTGACAAATTCCCTGCTAGTGCTAATGCTTCTGGTCTAGGAATCACACTTGAGGAAGGAATCAGAATCATTGGTTTAAAGAATAGGCTTTATAAAAAAAAAGAAAATTACAAGGACAGGATTAGCTGAGAAGGTCTAGTCTTTTTCCTCTCTTTTTCTCACAGAAAGACTTCCCAGGGCCAGGATACTATACTGGACAGGCAATGTGGAGTTATCCATGTTCCATTAGGGGGACTTCATGCTCCTGGGGGTGTTCCTCTTATAGAAAAATTATGAGGGCAACCATCAGTGAAGGATAACCAGTGTACTTTGGTGCTAGACAATGTGGATTTGAGCACCAGCCCTTTACATCAGGAATTTAGTAATCCCAACTGTCTAACACTTGGGAACTTGAGAGATATTGGGAGTTATCACCTACAGAGAGAAGGGAGTGCAGCAGCCCCTACTGAGAAAAAAAAGGGGGGATCGTCCTTTCACCTTTCCCCACACTGTCCTGCCCTCCTCCAACTCTGGTCCTAGCTGGTTCATTGTTCAGGCAATTATAAAGGAGCTCTCAGGATCACTTTTGGTAATTCTGCTCACCACATGACACATGCTATCTACTCCATACCCAAGCCTCTGATTCTACTAATTTTACTAGGTGTAGATACCTGATCCAAATTGGGCTAACCAATGTCTTTCCGTGAAAGTTGATTTCAGGAAAAAAAAACAAAAAACAAAAAACTATTTTACCTGTCTCTTGAAACTCACGGAATATAAACCCAGGTGCTCTTGTCATTGGCTATTTTCAGCCATGGGGCCCAGGAAACCCAGCAACCTCATCTGAAGAGGGAGAGAAGAAGTAAGCCCACTTTTAGAGCAGTGGAAAGAAGATGTAGGGTGGGAAAAAGACTGGGAAGTATTTGAGTTTCTGCTTCCTGTAGTTTCTGAGGCCCAGAAACTTTGATTTCAATCCTGAGGATTCAAGAAAAAGCCACTGTCCTCTTTTGGCCTAACTTATTGTGTGATGGATTCCTGCCCTTTGTAAGAACGAATACTGACAAAGACATTCTGCTTCATTTAGAAGTTGTCATTTCCAAGCAAAAAGGTAAATTGAGTCACAAGAGATTTCACTTAAAATAAGTCTAGTAAAGGCCTTCAGAGTTTGTGTTCTATTTTAATTTAAGCTTTTCTTTGCAGAGGCTTCATTGTGTGTTGAGGGGGTTGGGGAGCTGGTCACTTAGAATCACTTGGATCTTGAGTTCCATCACAGTTCTGTTATCTGCAGGGCTTGGAAGTTAAAAATGTCATGTAAATTTTCTCCGGCTCAATTTTCTCATCTTTATTGAAGGACTATATCATTTATCATACAGTGTTGTTTAAGAATTGACATGAAAAATAAAAGTACGTAGCACAGTCTGTCTGATTTTAATGTGTTTAAATTTCAAAACACATTTTCTAATTTTGAAAGACATCCCCCAAACATGATGTATTTACAATAAGATATATATAACAAGCATAAAAACAAACAAAAAATTAAGATTTTGCAAAAGAAGGAAGAGAAATTGTCAGGACCAGTATAATTGCTGAGTGTATTAGTCAGGGTTCTCCAGAGAAACAGAACCAATAGTAGATATTTGTATTTATATATATCTGCTATATAGATATATTTGTACATATATGTGCTCTCTCTCTTTATACATATATCTAAACATGTATATGTATATTTCTTAATATACATATCTGCAAGGTAGGTGGGAGGCTGGGGACCTAGACTCACAGTTCAGATTCAAATGCAGCCTGCTGGCAGAATTCTCTTTTCCTTGAAAAAGATCAGTCTTGTTCTATTAAGAGCTTTAGCTGATTGGATGAAGCCCACCCACATTGTGGAGAATAATTTGTGTCATTTGTTTTATTTATTCAAAGTTTACTGCTTTAAATGTTCATTACCACTAAACAAAATCTTCACAGAAACATCTAGAATAATGTTTGATCCAATATCTGGCTACCATGGCCTAATCGAGTTGACACATATAATTAGCCATCTCATTAAGACTGATTTTATTATCTATTTATTTATTTAGAGACAGGGTCTTGCTCTGTTGCCTGGGCAGAATGTGCAGTGGCACAATCATAGCTCATTGCAATCTTGACCTCCTGGGCTCATGATACTCCCACCTGAGTCTTCTGAATAGCCCGGACTACAGGTGCATACCACCAGGCCCAGCTAATTTTTAAAATTTTTCATAGAGACAGGGTCTCACTACATTGTTAGGGCTGGTCTCAAACTCCTGGGCTCAAACGATCCTCCTGCCTTGGCCTGCCAAATTGCTGGGATTATGGGTGCGAGCCACAACACATGACCCTAAGACTGATTTTAAATTTAATTTTGAGCTTCCTAGTAAGCTTAGAAAAAAAAGAAAGATATATCTTTTATGCAATCTTTTATTAAGTAAGACAATTTACTTAGTAGAGACCATTTTTCCATACATTAAATTCCAAAATATGATATGGTTTCTCATATACAATTTTGCATTTTGGACCTTGACCGATATCATAGGCAAGGCTTTTAAGAATTATTGTTTTATAATTAATGGAGAAGCAATTTTGGTATTTTGTTTCTGGGAAAGGTTCTCTGTAAAATCAATGAAGGTTATTCTTCCTAGGATCCTTAATCGGTGATTTGCTTTTGGGTACATTTCTAACTCCCACACCCCTCTCATGAGTTGGAGCAAATTTATAAATATGTAGCTGCTTTACTTCTTCAGGGCTTGACTAAATCAACTTTTTAGATATCTTTGAATTTGGAAAAATGCCATCTCCTGCATCCAATCTGTCACCAAATTCTGTCATTTCTGACTCCAATATTCTTTAAAAACTGTACATTCCACTCCCTCCTGTTGCCAATGTCTTAGTTTAATCTGTTATTGTTTCTCACATGAACCTAGGCAATAGTTTCCAAACTTATCTCTGCTCCTTTGGTCACTTCAAATGCTGTCTTTACACAGGCACCAGACAGCCCCTTTTTGGGACACAGTTATCATGCTACTTTTCTGTTTAACAATCATCTTTGTTGTCCCAATAAATAAAAAACAGAGTTTCAGCATCACATGTACCTTAACCTTTGACCATATCAAATTATTTAGAATATTTAGAAAATGCCGTCACTTAGAGAGTTCTGCCTCTGCAGACTGCTGTTTCCTCTGCTTGGAGTACTCTATCCTCCCAACTAGCCTAGACAAATCCCAGTCATTCTTTAAGACTCAACTTAAAGGCCATCCCCTTTGTCAGACCTTCCCTGAGACATATAAGCAAGAAGTCACTCCTTCCTCCTTCTCCCAGATCAATTTTAACATTTGAGTTACATCTCCTTGGGTGTCAGGGTCTGAAATTAAGACGTAAAGTAGAAATCACAAATAGTTCTATCACCCTTGAAAATACCTTAAATAGCCCAGCAAATAGAATACATTAAGTCTACATTCATGTCACATTGAGACTGACATACTATTGCTCTGTGAATCCTACATAGAGTATGCTTCCTTTAGATATTTATTATGTATAATAAAGACACATAGTGTCTTTAAAACTAGACACATATTCAGTGCTCCACACTGAGAGGTACACGCATGCGGAGCTAAGGCTGAGAGCCATTGGCTGCCATCTTCTGCCACATGCATGCGGTAGGGTATATGCTCACTGAAAGGAACAGTGTGGGGAATTAGCTGCACATTTAAACTGTTTCTTTCTGCTTTTTTCTCTCTCCCTCTCTCTTGTGCCATATGCAGGAGTTTAGTACAAACAGATTAAATGATTATACTCTATGGTGCATAACTTAATTCTAGTCTATTAACTTAGGTAGGGCACTCACATTGTGATACAAATTTTCATTTGATGCTCAGGAATCCCCAGGCCATCAGAGTAGAAAGCTCCATGATACAGACCTATATTTTTTATATCTATTTCCTTTCCTCATACATTATTAGGACTTTAGTGGTCATTTCATGAATCAGTTAATAGAAGGCAAAGGACAAGGCATTGAAATTTCCTTCCGCTTTCACTAGGAACTTTCAGTATGATGAGAGGGAAGTTTAACATGTCTGGTCATTTGTGACAAGGTTCTGCATAGGAAGAAAAATAGTCTATTTGATAGGCTTGTGAAAGATAATACAGGGTAGATAAAATACCGCATAAATGCTAAATAATAAAGTGACAAGCACAATATGTCAGGGGACGCATAGTAATGCAACTATGTCTGTAAAACATTTACTGTATTTTGTCTCTGAAATGTACAACAACAACAACCCACCAAATGGCGGCATCTGTGCTTATTTCCTCCCTGGTCCTCGATATTTGGAATCCTTTCAATGTTCAATGCCCAAAAATGCAATAAATATTTTTACTTTGGTACATCTATATTTTAACACTGGAGTTGGTACCAGCCAGGATTGTGGGGTTACTCACATCATGTGACTCTCCTCCCACCATTCAATGTGTTTACAAGTGAAAACTGATAAAATGAGCATCGAAGGCAGCCTGGGAGGGAGAATGAATGGGAGAAGGCATTGCAGAATGCATACTGAGGGCTAAGTGTGGAAGGCCCAAGAAGGGGATGGGTACTGTTTATAGGCAATCTTATTAGAAGTGGTGGGAGGAGCAGGAAGTGGGAGAGTAGGTATGTACAAGCTCTGATCTCTTTGAGCACCAGGTGGCACTACTGCTTTCTCTCTTGGCTGCTGCCTACCTGTGTCAGGGGAATTCCAGAAACCTAGATTTTGTAGAAAAGGCTAGAAGATTAAGAACCTATATGGGTCAAGAGAGAAATGGGCAGACAATACAGAGATCAGAATGTTTCTTATTGATCAAATCCTAGGAATGATGGTACTCACGGCACTCTGACAATTTTTAGCATTTCACAAGCCATCAAGGGACGTGACTTGATATTGTTAAACTCAAATTTATGAACAAGAGACATTGTTTAGCTTAAGGTATTACTAGCTTGTAAATTTATTAGTAAGTTGCCAAGTTCCTTAAGGCAGAGAAATGTGTAGAAAACCAACCAACCAAACTAAACCAAAACAAAATCAATCACTACAAGTTACTTAACACATATGTAATAGTCAATTGGAGGGTATGTATCTGCTTGTTGTATCAAGAAGATTGCTTCTCTTTGGCAGTAGGTGGTTTTTTGAGGAGTCAGTTTCTGTGAATGGGATAACTGATGTAATTCCCCTTTTCTTACTTGCTATTAGTAAGTTTAGAAGTAAATATGGGAACCATTTGTAGTCAGTATAACATTTTGCAAGATTGTAAACACATTTTAGCCACATCCGTGGGCTTTATCTTTCATCTTGCTTCTACATCTCACATAATATTTTACATTATATTTCACTTGCGCTTTTAATTTGTTAAATTGTGTATGTTTATATGCTCTGGAAAGAGCATATCCTAAGTTTATATGCTTATAACCTAAGTTTATATGCTCTGGAAAGGTCCTCTAAATACTTTCTGAAATAAGGAAAGGAAGACATATAATTAATTATGTAATTATAACAAATTTCCCTTGGGTGTACATTGCTAAACACCAAGAATCAATAGAATTGCCCCTTCCCTCAAGACTGGACTTACTATAAAATGTGCACTAAATAAAAATTCTTTTCTTAAAAAATATAAGTTTTTGGAGTAGAGATATCTAAGAGTAAACACAAGGGAAAAAGGGATACTTGATTCCATGCTTAACTTTGTGTTTCTACCGTTGGCTTTGCATGGCCTCAGGCAAGATGTATAACTGTCTCCAGCATCAATTTTTCAATAGTAAAAGGCAGATTCACCTTGGGACAAACACTTGGATAGGCTACAGTGATGAAAGGCATGGTGTGCTGTAATATTTGACTATTGTTATGTAACATTTGATTATAATCTCACTCTCAGCAAAACTAGTAGGAGAAAAGATCAATTTAAGTCACATACTAAAAGGAAAAAAAACGTGGTTTGACTGAAATTCAGCACATTTTCTATAGGAAAGTGCCACACTATAGAGGCTATGGGTATACTAGATGCTGATTTATTTTTAAACTTCTATTTACAACAGTTTGAGACAAATATTCAAAATTGTGTTCTTCACGTAAGAAAGTAAATGTTTTTGGAAAAAAATACAACATAAGCTTTTTTTTGAGGATTTTAGGCTGGAAGAGAAGGAAGCTAAAGAGAGTAAAATTGGGAATATTCTCCACAGGCTACTTTTCAGTAAATTTTAGAGCAACCAATAACAAAACAATTTGCTATTGCATTAAAATTAATGTTTCCTTTTTTGTTTATTAATTTTTTATTCTTTTAAAACAGACATAACTGATATGCCAGGGTGCATTACTTTGTAGAAATGGTAGTGAGATTATTTTGGGATAAATGAAGAAGAAAAGAGGTAGAAACTACAGAAGAAGGACTGGAGCTTGATTCTTACCTTTAGGTAGGCTCATTGACTTCATGGAAAACCATGGGTCAGACACAGTGGAACCTAATAGGCTTTGGTATCAGATAGAGCTGAGTGGAACCCAGCTTAGTCTGTGACACTGGGCAAGTTCCTTCACTTGATTCCTGGATTCTTTGCAAAAAGTGGGCATAATAATATCAGCCTCATTGAAAGAATAAGAAACATCCATGACATTTCTAGTTCAGGGCCAGACAAGACTTATTGCAGATGCTCACTAGATGGCAACTAATAAGGTGGGACAATTCATTAAAAAATCATCTCCTTTTATTTCTATTTAGGAGAGGACAGGAAATGGTAGCTTTGCATCATGACTTTACTTCATAGTGGATGGCAGACTTTAGGTAAAGTATGGTAGTGGCCCGTAAACTGCTGCGCGAGGCCTGTCTCCTACTAGTCTTTCTCCAGTTTTGAAAAGTCACTCCTTCTAAGCTTTCATTTGCCTTTGAAATCCGTGTTGATCAATAGCTAGCTTCCATGAGGTCTAGCCTTATCTGCCTTCTTTATTCATATTCAGAGGGCAGGGACCATGTTTTATAAAATTTCATAGTAGGCAGCACACAATCATGTATTTTACTTTTTCCTAATGACATAATTTATTTTAATGCAAGCTTGTCAGCCAGAGCATTGAAAAATCAGCCTGATACCCTAGCTCTTTTTTACTTTTGTTCATTGACCTGCTTGACCTAGGTGACTAGTGAGAAAGTCAGCACATTTTGAACACATTACTCTGTGTAAAGCATCCTGTTCAGCATATTACACACAAAGGGAGAACACCTCAGGTGTTCATCAGGTGGGTAATACATAAAACTTTCTTAAGTTTTCAGGAATGAAAATTTCTCTGTACTTTGAATCCCCTATAGCTCACTGAGTTATACCCATGAAGAAATAAAAAAAAAATTCTAAGCCCCCAACTAACTGAATGGACCATTTCTTGGCCAAGGGGACACCAAAGAAAACTCGGAAGCTGAGCCCCTGGCCATGACAGGATGTGAGGATGGATATGTCCCATTATATCCCTTCCCTTGCTAACCACTCTTAGGCTTTCTTCCCTAAGGGTTAAACAGAAACAAGCCCTTCGGAGAAATTTTACTGCTGATTTAACCCAACTGCCTGACTACTGCCACTCCCTTTTGCAGTTTCTGCACAACCAATCAGCATTCCTTCCCGATAAGAAACCACTGACCAGGAAGTGGTTCTGGCCAGTCTTCGAAGAACGAGCAGTGAGGGTTTTTGTGTCTTCTGTTACAGAGGGCTGACAACTTCACTCTCAGATCATGCTAATGCCGCCATTTTTGAACACGGGGTCCCATCAAGAGGCATGAATTCAATTACACCTGCGCATGTTTCTCCTTTCATAAATATTCATGACTCCTCCTATAGCTTATTGAATATGTGTATTCGGCCACCTCATTCCGCATACATCTCTGTCTTATTCTTCCCACCCTTGAAATGTCTGTTTCTGGAGTCTGGAAGGAGGCTATGTTTCCCAGCCTGTCAGAATGGTCACCCTGCAGGCTGCAATCCTTTATGAGAGATAAAGCTCCACTTCACAAATGTATGAACCTTTTCATTCATCAGTTGACACCACTTAATCAAATTGAGTCTCTCTTTTTTTTTTTTTTTTAATTTCATGCTTTGCATTTTCATTCAGGAGTCTTAGAAAGTGCTAGGATTTGGACCTAATTTCTGGTAACTTCATCTATCAGTGCTGATGTCCACTGAAATACTATTATACAGGTCTGATTCTGAGAGTTTGGTCCAGGCAGCTCACCACCTAGACTGCCTTCATTACTCCCTGCAAAACCGCTCAGTCTGAGTCCAAGTTCCTGACACTTCCAGGCTCTCAGGACGTATTCAGCTGTTTCTTTACAACTCCAGAGACAGATCTCTGCTTCCATGTGCTTCTTAGCTTCCTGGGCTCTTTCCTTTACTGCCATTCAATCCTCCCAAACCTGGAAGCAAAGGGTTAATTATATCCTTTTGCAAGGAAACTGAGGCTCAGAGAAGTTCAGGAACTTGTCCACTGTCATATATTTCACAAGTGGAGGAGTACACTTTCAGAGCAAAGTCCAACTAAATTCATGATTCTAGTTTCCCCCATCATGCTGCACTGCCTCAATGATTTCAGTTAAAGTCTCAGGTCTTTTTAATTCTCATGCTAAAACCTATCGTTTAGTACAAACTTTTAATAGTTTCACTCTTATTTTTAGTTAAATGTCACCTTGGAAAGTAAAAATGGGAGTTTTAAAGGCATGTTTCTCAAAATATGGTGGTCTACATCAGAATTACCTGGACTAATTGTTAAAATATTTATTCTTAGGCCCAATTATAGCCCTACAGAATCATTATTACTATTGGGCAATGAAATAAGTATTATTAATAAACTCACCTAATAACTACTATTCATGTCAAATTTAGTAGATTATTTCTTTAACATATGTAGACAAGTTTATTTTGATCTTAGTAAGGAGAGTGAGAAACAGCTGAAATACAAGGTGCTAAGGCTTTGAATTGGTTCATCGCGCTATCTAACTACTGAAAATTTTGGATATGGAGGAATGACCTTAATATTGGGAAAAAAGAAGAAAACAGAAGAACAACAGATGAATTCCTGAGACCTGAGACAAATTTCCTCTCCTTCCTGATTTTGCCTGCAGGCAGTTCTGTGTGAGAGTGGATGAACTGGTGAGAAAACGTATTTGAAATTTAAACCTACAGTAACTTTTGGGTTAAGAACTATATTCCCAAATGAAATAACTTCGTTATTATTTTTAACTCCCTCTGCCCAAATACCCTAAGGACTTAAGCTGCTTGATATAGCAGTCTAGGTGCTCACTTTCAGAACCAAGATAGCTTTTCTATTTTATTCTTCACATCACAGTAAAACTGTTAGATGGGCTGAATGCCTGGGTTCAAAATTTCAGAAATTTGCACCTAAATTGCACCTGTAAAATATGTCCTCACACATGTGAGTGAGTCATTTTACTTGCAAATTATTGTTTTGCATATGCAATTACTTGCTTGCATCTGGCTATACATTTTGTGGAACAATTAAGTGTTTACGTTAGAAAATTAGATCACTAATTTTATGTTCATTTTTGTAAGACTTAGAACTTAAACTACCAGAATGTTTTTAGACAGAAAGATCAGTATTGCATATGTTCTAAATTGTGAGAGAGGAGTACATTCTTTCATCCATTCATTTGTTAATTTGACAAATATATTCTGAATGCCTACTGTGGGTCAGCTGCTGCACTGGATGCTAAAGTTACAATGATAAACAAATAGTTCTGCCTCCGGACATGGAGATTAACACTATGTTTAGTTGCATTTAGAGACCAGAAATTTGTTAGTGTCTTGCTTGATAACTTCAAAATATGCAGTTTTCGCTTAATTCTCAGGTTATTTTCTAATATGCGCCATATCAAGTTGAAAATAGACAGTTGTCATTTCTCACTACTTTCACTGATGGAATGAATAATAAAATGGGGGGATCATTTTTTATTTGATTTTGCTTTTCTCCTAATTCACAAATTAGCATGGCAAGTTTGTATGTCTTTTATGCAATCGTTGGGCTCTAGATCAGATAGTCTGTGGATGATTAATAGAAGCATAATTTGTGAAAATTAAAGGCTGATGATGGTCTTTGAATGAATGCCCTTCCTATGGGAAGATGTTCAGGGCTTTTGCAACTTGACCCTTGTACACTTTTCTCTGGGTAAAAACTATATTTTAGAGTGCTTAGTTTGTTGGGATAATGACTTCAAGATTAGAGAAGCATTGCATTACACACCTATACATTTCTTCATAAACAAAAATACATCAATACACCTGCACACATATGTATCTTGTGTCTATAAAGTCTGTGTAAAACACTGGTCTTTTAAATCTATCAATTTATCATTCAGGACCTAATTATAATAATACATTTATAGATATTTTGGGTTGAAAGAAACTTGAAAGTATTTTTTATTTAGTTCCCTTACTTTACAAATGAGTAAACTGAGGCCTGGGGCGGTTAAAAGAATTTCAAGGATTACACAGATGCTAAGGCAGAGAAAAGACTAAAATCTGGTATATAGGCATTCATTATTTTTTGAAAAATATCTTTTGTGAAGGAATGTAATGGAAACCAACTAACGTTACCCTTGCAGATCCTATGGTGATGTTGAATGTGGCTCTTCTTTAAATAAATGTGGGAGGAAGAGAAAAATTATACAAAATCAGAGAAGAGTCAGAAAAGCAGAAGTTTGTCTTCTCTGTTAGATACTGCTTTTTCTAGTAACCACAAAGCTTGACATACATTAAGGTCAAATAAAGATGAGAGATGCAGTGATGGTAAAGGGAAGGAATAGGGGGAGAGATATCTGGAAATTTTATGCACGTACACAATGTTTCGTTTTGTTGCAATCAGGGTCTCAACAGAAAACAGATGTCAAGCATAAATTAAGAATATCCCAAGAAAATTTATTTACATAAGAACCAACTACAGAAGTGTGGACTTGATAGAAACCACAAGAAATAGTAGAGTAACACTGGATTAATAACCATGGAGCTGGTACCACCTCTAGGCCCAGGGGAATGAGGAGAGAGGGAGTGATTACTAGGACCCAGAAGGGAAAATTTTCTTGAGAAGGCTGTCTTGAGAGGAGTAGTGACCTTCATTGGAGAGACACAGCCAGGTTGAGACAGGGGATCCCAGCAGAAAAAATATCCTATAATGTTGTTTTCTACTCATCTCTGATTTCTTGCTGATATCCCCATTGTTAATTCTAACTGGAAGCCAGAAAGCAAGGAAGAACCCATTAATGTCATCTGCCAATGGGGAAGAAGGCAGGTGGAAAGGTGTAGGTAAGGATTTGGAGTTGCAAACAAATGGCACAAGGTATACTCTTCCAAAAAGAAGCCAAGCACTCTTACAAGAATATATAGAATGTCAGAAAATGGCATAAATTAAAATACTATGAAGGAAAAAAAGAAAATAAAAGAACTGACGCCATTGAAACTAAAAGACTGATTTATACAATTGCTCACACTAGATGGAAAATTATTTCTCTCTAATGCAATCGTTCAGAGGTAGGTGGGTAGTCTAAGGGCAGCTCTGCTCCACGAGGGCATTGTTCTTTCTTTTTGCTTTGATCAGCACCACACCATATTTAAATTTTAGTCTATAGGAAAATCAAATTACCGTGTGGGGAGCAAGCAGCTTCCCCTTAAGGAAGTGGCTGAGACATTATACGCCTCTCTTCTGTAGCTCCTCGGAGTCCCTGGGTGTTGGACCCTTCTGTGACCTCCAGCTATTTGATTCACTTTTCCTGTCTGTAAGTTCTGGCAGTTGGACACCTAGGGGAGATTCAGCCTTTTGCCCTCAGAAAGCTCTCTACTTGGCCTCTACTGATCAGCCAGGCTTCATACCTAAATTGTTTGGCTGTGTCATCCTATCTGAACTTACGTGAATGCCAGAGCGCATGGTGTTGGGGCTCTGAGTGCCTGCCAATGGGTCAAATACAATCTAGGCGTGCAGATAATTCTTCATGGGGTAACTTGGGCCAAAATAGAAGAATGGAGGAAACCCAGTTTCTTTCTTCTTTATCATATGTACCCTTTCATAGTCCTTATCAAATTCTTTGAAGCACAGTGTTTCTTGGTCGTCTATCTGGAGAAGTTCTATGCATGAAATACATGCAACTGCCAAACAATCAGCTTTGTGTTGTTGAAACATCATTTTACATCTTGCATAGCTCAGTTGCCTTTGTCCTCATCCTGGATCCTCTGAATGTATGCCTTGCCAAAAAGCATTTTCCTTTCATCCTTGATTCAGGCTTTGTGTTCTAGGGAAGCTGATATAGAACATATCTATTCACACTTGGTTGATCAGTCCTGGTCCGTGGTAAAACTTGAAGTAGACAAGTGTTTTGCTGAATAAGACAAATGAGAAAATCATGGAATTTTGGGAATAGTGAGACATTTTTGCCAAAGAAGAAGAAAATAAAGTCAGGAATGAGACCAAAAAAACCAAAACAAAATAAAATGTGTAACATAATTCTTTACACCAAGTAGATAAAAAACTCAATTTAACTTTTACAGAAGCCACCACAAAAAAGAAAATATTGTTTATTTTTGTGTTCATGATACAATGAGTAGAAAAAAAAACAAAACACCAGAAACCCAAATCTTTAGGAAAAATCCAAATTCTTTGTATAAATTTCAATTAAATTTTCTTTCTGAATCCTATATCACTTATGAATACTACCAGAAATAAATAACACAATGTACGACCAACAGTGACTTCGTAATGAAGATATTTGATTATCTCACTCAATAGGAAGTGTAGAGGGTAAGCATCCAAAGGTTTATTTCCCTTCAGGATCACTAAGGATCCACGTGATTTTCATCTTTTGCTCTTCCATCTTTAATACATTGTTTTTGATCCTTTAGTTTGTCTTCTCTTGGTGGTGAGATGTCTGCCAGTGTTCCAACTATCAAAGGTAGGAAGTGGGGAAGGAAGTACAGGGCAAGAGAGAATTTTTGCTCAAATGTCTTTCATGGGATGGGGGAAGGTCTTTCCTGGAATTCCCCTACTTCAACTTCTGTTTATGTCACACTGGCCAGAACTGGGTCATCATGGCCACTCAAACCTGCAAGAGAGGCTGGGAGTTTAAGCACTGGCCTTTTTGAGTGTAAGAAACTCACAAGGAGAAGAGGGTTGAGAAAAGGCAGATGGAGACACAACTGGGAGTGGTTTTTTTTGTTTTGTTTTGTTTTGTTTTAATAATTCTCATAATGAGAATTACCAGTGATATACTGACTAATATCCTAGGTAACATGCTATAGTAGATATGTGACATATCCTATAGCTATACATAAGTGCTTTCCATACATGCTGATGACATTATACCACCATATGATGCAGTAGAAATAATTCCTCATAGTGGGAATAGGTAGGGTAGAAATGGTTGCAGTCTAGGTGTGTAGGCAATTGACCTAACTTGCATATTTTAGAACATGGGACAGTTTGGTCTGTGTGTTCTAAAATCCTGTCCCTGAATCCAGATTTGTAAGGCTAATGTACATGTTACATAGCTCCAGATTACACTTCATGGTGATGCTTGAGTATGACTCTTTGATTTTGCCATTTCTATATAGATCCAGAATTACTAGGAGATAAGTAAGAAATAAAGTTGCCTGATTTTGGGGAGATAACTAAGAAATCTAGTATGAATGCATGCATGCTATCTCTGCTTGGATGTAATCATGCCAGGGGGCCAGGATTCTGTCCAGAAGATTGCTTCAAATTGGCTTCAGTGCCTGCACAAATGGGCAATAAAGGCCCCCAAGATATACTCCATATTATAGCACACAAATAATTATACCTGAAGAATTTAAGGCAAGTAAAATCACACGCTTGCCTGGACAAAAGCAAAATGCTAAACTTTCAGGAGTGCTATTTTCTGGTGTACCCTCCAAAATAAACTGTGAGTGAATATGCACCAAAATAAGTAAACAAGGTAATTTATTGTATGCGGTTGTTATTTATATACCAATTGAAAGTAACAGGATGGCTTCCAAAAATAACTACTTTAGTTTTAGAATAGTTCCTCTGCACTCCCTTTTGGCAATAATCAGCAAATAGAATTGATGATTCAGGCCACTGGTAGTATGACATAATAAAACTATGCTGTCTTTATATAATAAAATATTTGCCTTTTTTGTGCCAGTTTTGCCTTTTTTCTTAAGAGTAAAATAAGTTAATATTTATTAAGCCCCATACTTACTTAAATCTCTTGATACCAATGACATAGACACTATCTTCAAAATGTTAAGTGACTCAGAAAACTTAAGGGGTGTGTCCAAGTTATGCAGTTGTAAGTGGTAGATCTGGGATAACGAGGAGGCCTGAATTTTGTGAATCTAAAAGTGGATTAGAATTATTCGGAAACAAGAAAGAGAACTGCCTAGAATTTCTGCTTAGCACAGACTCAGGATCTTTGAGTTCAAGGTCATATATGAGGGAGGTACAAAGTATCTGTTTACCTTTTTCTCAGGCTGTGTTTATTTCATGAGACAAAGCCTATCAATGTCGTAAGGTGAAGACTTCACACATTTTTTTCATAATCCATCTCCACTTGCTTCATGGTAATTGAAAATCCCACTCATATTCTAGCGTTGGGCTGCTGGTGGTGGTGTTAGCTTTCACCCTCATCTCTGTTTTCATCTGTGCCGCAACTGAAGGGGTGGCCTGCCCCTCCACACCTGTGGGCATTTCTCGTTAGGTGGAACGAGAGACTTGGGAAAAGAAATGAGACAGACACAGAGACAAAGTATAGAGAAAGAAAAAGTGGGCCCAGGGGACCAGCGCTCAGCATACTGAGGACCCACACCGGCACCGGTCTCTGAGTTCCCTTAGTATTTATTGATAATTATCTTTACCATCTTAAAGATAAGGGAGTGGCAGGACAATAGGATCATTGTAGGGAGAAAATTAGCAGTAAGACATATGAATAAAGATCTCTGTGACATGAATAAGTTCAAAGGAAAATGCTGTGCCTTGATATGCACATGTAAACATCTCCATAAACCTTTTAGCAGCATTGTGCCAGCAAGTCCTACCAGCAAGTCCCACCTTATGCCGTTAGGCGGTTTTCTCCTATCTCAGTAAACAGAGCATACAATCGGGTTTTACACCGAGATGTTCCATTGCCCAGGGACGGGCAGGAGACAGATGCTTTTCTCTATCCAACTGCCAACATCCGCCAAAAGGCCTTCTTTCCTCTTGTACTAGTCCTCCTCAGCACAGACCCTTCACGGGTGTCAGGCTGGGGGACGATCAGATCCTTCTCTTCCCACGAGGCCCTATTTCAGACTATCACATGGGGAGAAACCTTTGACAATACCTAGCTTTCCTAGGCAAAGGTCCCTGCGACCTTTGGCCCTGTACATGTCCCTGGGTACTTGAGATTAAGAGAATGGTGATGACCTTTAACCCGCAAGCTGCCTTCAGGCACTTGTTTAACAAAGACACATCCTGCACAGCCCAAAATCCATTAAACCTTGAGTCACCACAGCACATGTCTCTTGCAAGGACAAGGTTGGGGGTAGGGT
>NW_012109064.1:837239-843245 GCF_000951045.1 Mandrillus leucophaeus
CATATTATAGCACACAAATAATTATACCTGAAGAATTTAAGGCAAGTAAAATCACACGCTTGCCTGGACAAAAGCAAAATGCTAAACTTTCAGGAGTGCTATTTTCTGGTGTACCCTCCAAAATAAACTGTGAGTGAATATGCACCAAAATAAGTAAACAAGGTAATTTATTGTATGCGGTTGTTATTTATATACCAATTGAAAGTAACAGGATGGCTTCCAAAAATAACTACTTTAGTTTTAGAATAGTTCCTCTGCACTCCCTTTTGGCAATAATCAGCAAATAGAATTGATGATTCAGGCCACTGGTAGTATGACATAATAAAACTATGCTGTCTTTATATAATAAAATATTTGCCTTTTTTGTGCCAGTTTTGCCTTTTTTCTTAAGAGTAAAATAAGTTAATATTTATTAAGCCCCATACTTACTTAAATCTCTTGATACCAATGACATAGACACTATCTTCAAAATGTTAAGTGACTCAGAAAACTTAAGGGGTGTGTCCAAGTTATGCAGTTGTAAGTGGTAGATCTGGGATAACGAGGAGGCCTGAATTTTGTGAATCTAAAAGTGGATTAGAATTATTCGGAAACAAGAAAGAGAACTGCCTAGAATTTCTGCTTAGCACAGACTCAGGATCTTTGAGTTCAAGGTCATATATGAGGGAGGTACAAAGTATCTGTTTACCTTTTTCTCAGGCTGTGTTTATTTCATGAGACAAAGCCTATCAATGTCGTAAGGTGAAGACTTCACACATTTTTTTCATAATCCATCTCCACTTGCTTCATGGTAATTGAAAATCCCACTCATATTCTAGCGTTGGGCTGCTGGTGGTGGTGTTAGCTTTCACCCTCATCTCTGTTTTCATCTGTGCCGCAACTGAAGGGGTGGCCTGCCCCTCCACACCTGTGGGCATTTCTCGTTAGGTGGAACGAGAGACTTGGGAAAAGAAATGAGACAGACACAGAGACAAAGTATAGAGAAAGAAAAAGTGGGCCCAGGGGACCAGCGCTCAGCATACTGAGGACCCACACCGGCACCGGTCTCTGAGTTCCCTTAGTATTTATTGATAATTATCTTTACCATCTTAAAGATAAGGGAGTGGCAGGACAATAGGATCATTGTAGGGAGAAAATTAGCAGTAAGACATATGAATAAAGATCTCTGTGACATGAATAAGTTCAAAGGAAAATGCTGTGCCTTGATATGCACATGTAAACATCTCCATAAACCTTTTAGCAGCATTGTGCCAGCAAGTCCTACCAGCAAGTCCCACCTTATGCCGTTAGGCGGTTTTCTCCTATCTCAGTAAACAGAGCATACAATCGGGTTTTACACCGAGATGTTCCATTGCCCAGGGACGGGCAGGAGACAGATGCTTTTCTCTATCCAACTGCCAACATCCGCCAAAAGGCCTTCTTTCCTCTTGTACTAGTCCTCCTCAGCACAGACCCTTCACGGGTGTCAGGCTGGGGGACGATCAGATCCTTCTCTTCCCACGAGGCCCTATTTCAGACTATCACATGGGGAGAAACCTTTGACAATACCTAGCTTTCCTAGGCAAAGGTCCCTGCGACCTTTGGCCCTGTACATGTCCCTGGGTACTTGAGATTAAGAGAATGGTGATGACCTTTAACCCGCAAGCTGCCTTCAGGCACTTGTTTAACAAAGACACATCCTGCACAGCCCAAAATCCATTAAACCTTGAGTCACCACAGCACATGTCTCTTGCAAGGACAAGGTTGGGGGTAGGGTCACAGATTAACAGCATCTCAAATACAGAGCAAAATGGAGTCCCTTATGTCTACTTCTTTCTATATAGACACAGTAACAGGCTGATCTCTCTTTCTTTTCCCTACACCAATGATAACTTGGATAGAGAGTATGTCAAGTATTACTAATTAAAGGCAATTTTAAATGGAAAGTCTTGTTTCATGGAATTTTAAAGTGTATTCATATATGATTATTTACTTTTTCTCATATTTCTCAATTCTTAATTCTGTCTTTTAAGGCTGAAATTCTAGTTTTATGCATTATAACTTTCAGTACCCTGCTCCTCCCCCACCCATACACGTTCCACATATAGTACAAGCCCAGAATACACACACACACACATACACATACACACACACACACTCATACACCATGCATACCACACCATCACGCACATTCACATATACCTGCTTTCTTTTTTTTATACCTTGCAGTAGTCACACACAACTGAGCAGGCAAGAGGGCACAAAACATGGCGCTCTGTACTCCTGGAGCTGCAGCCTTCTGACGTTGAATAACATAATTAAAAGAGAAACATGGAAAGCCATCATAGCAATGCCTAGAGATATCTAAAGTTTGTCAAGTCATTCATGAATTCAGAGTATCAGAGACACAGGCCTATATCTGTGTCAATATATGCTCTCTCGGGCACATTATGGGCAATGTAGTCCAAGGGACAGTTGTGTTCCATGGTTAGGTTTTCCTGGTTTTTAGTATTTTGCCCATAACATCCTAGAAGTGTCTTGTATCTAACCTAGACTAACCAAACAAAGACTCATTCATTCTACCCATATCAGATTTGTTTTTTTCCAAATAGGTGATAAGCATCAACATTTACAATTTAGGAACTTTTGCGAAAGTACATCCTGAATTTTAGATGACAAGAATGGAAGACGTCAATACTATATGTGGGGAAAAAAAGAATTGAAGAACAATAGAACCCAAGATAGAATGGATTAGAAAAGATTCAAGTTAAAAAGGCAAAGAATATCTCAGATTTATAGATATCTCAGATATGTATATCTATATATTTCATCATATATTCTCTCTGTATATATATGTATATATGTATATGTGTGTATATATATGTGTATGTGTATCTGTTTACCTTCGGATTATGTCTCATGTATTTGAATTGAAGCTGTGTTTTCTCCTTATCTTGAAAGATTTACCTTTATATTCCCCAGAATTTACTGAATGAGTTTTCACTTTGTTGATGAAAGTTGTACTTCCAAGAATTTAGCAGACAGTGGTGACTGTCTTGAAGCTAAATTACAGCAGCATAATTATTTCTATCCAATATAGAATACTACATGATACTTTGTATATGGTATAAGTTTGATTTTGAAAACTGTTACTAAAAATGAGAATAACAACATTTTTCTCAATAATTTTCTATTTTAAATTATTTTATTTGGATTTTCAGGGCAGTTTGTTGATAGAATGCTAAAATAGTACAAAGTCAGTGCAAAAGTGTTGCAATAGCTAAAAAATTAAGTACGCTGTTCATTGTTTTGGTTTCTTGACAAGGGTATCAAAAAATATATCATCCCTTCTCATAAAGGGACACATAGATAGCCATAATGACAGATAGAGGTTCTCTAATCTCTGGCTTAAAATGGCAGGTATGGGCACAGAGACGAAATAGGATTTAGTTCTGCCTAGAAGAAAGAGTGGCAGAAGGAGCTTTGTGGAGGAGATGAAATTTGAACTGGACCTTAGAAGATGGTTAGAATTAGGATTTCCATCTAATGATGGTGAACTAAGTAATTTGAACCAAACTTTCTCATAAGGACAACTTTAAAAACTGCTTAAATCTTTAAAAAGTATTTTATATATTTATTAGAAATCATAGTTTTTAATTTATTATATGTGATTATGTTTATATTTAGACCCAATTATTTAGATAGATTAAGAAATGGCCAAGGATATTTATTTCATCTCAGGAAATTTTAGTCTGACTAACCGCAAAATCTTATTTTGTCTTATATACTCAAACAAATGTGTCTATATATGTGTGTGAGGTATATGTGTATTTATGTGCTTTTTTATCCAACTTTTATTTTAGTTTCAAGGAGTACATGTGCAGGCTTGTTACATGGGAAAATTGCATGTTACAGGGGTCTGGTGTACAGATAAGTTTGTCACTCGGGTAATCAGCACAATACTTGATAAGTAGTTTTTTAATCCTCAGTGTCCTCACACTCTCCACCCTTAAGCAGACCTGGTGTCTATTATTCTTTTCCTTGTATCCATGTGTATTCAACATTTAACTCCCACGTGTAAGTGTGAACATGCAGTATTTGGTTTTCTGTTCCTGCATTAATTTGCTTAGAAAAATGCCCTCCAGCTTTATCCATGTTGCTGCAAAGGACATGATCTCATTCTTTTTTATGGCTGCATAGTATTCCATAGCATATATGTACCACTTTTTTTTTCAAATCAAATCTACCATTGATGGGCATCTAGATTGATTCCATGTTGTTGCTGTTGTGAATAGTGTTGTAATGAACATATGCATTCATGTGTCTTTATGGTAGAACAATTTATATTCTTCTGGGTGTATATCCAGTAATTGGATTACTGGGTTGAATGGTAATGCTGTGTTAAGTTCTTTGAGAAATTTCTGACTGCATTTCACAGTGGCTGAACTAATTTACATTCCTACCAGCAGTGTATAAGTGTTCCCTATCATCTGCAACCTTGCCAGTATCTGTTATTTTTTGACTTGCTAATAATAGCCATTCTGACTGGTATGAGATGCTTTCGCATTGTGGTTTCTATTTGCATTCCCCTAAGGATTAGTGATATTGAGTGTTTTTTTCGTACACTTGTTGGTCATGTGCTAAAAAAGGCATTTTTAAAGGAATCAAACTATTAACAAAACTATGAAGACTTACAAAGTAGAAGCCAGGAGAAGATAAAGATCCAAAGAAGTAGCCATGGCATTTGGGTTTGTATTCCCCTTGGAAAAGCAAGTTGAAATAGGTACTTGTCAATTCCAGAAGGTATGGTTGAGAGGACGAGGGGCTGAACAGCACTAAATGGGCAATTATTGAAGCCCAGAACCAATAGGCAGAAAAACTCATCTTAGTCTAGTAACCCAAATGGGCTGCATCATAGGAGTAAAGACGAACTATTATGCTGCCCGTGAACTTGTGCAAAGATTTTCCCAGAGAGTTAATGCCCATTAGTACTTGGCAAAAGCAAAGATAAATCCTCTCTGGAGAAAGATAACGTTCCAACTCTCCAACTATTTTTACGAATGATTTATAAATGAAATATTTGGTACAAAATAAAAATAATCAGGAATTTAAGAAGTCAAATTCACGTGAAGAAAAGCCAGAATATACAGCAGATGAAATAAATAACCCATGAAATCAAATTAAGATAAAGTCTAAACAATTCCTAGGAGTTATTTATACATAAACACTAAAATAACAGGGATTATTAAGTTAAAAAGTAAAGATTCAACATTTTGGCAGAGAATCAAATGAAAATTCTTGAATGGAAAAAATGATCAAAATTTAGACCCCAGTGAATAGATTTAATAGCAAATTAGACACAGTTGAACAGAAGAATTAGTAATCTAAACAACGGGTGACAAAAAAATCCCAGTGGAAGCAATGAGATCACCAAGAATTAAGATACAAAATAAAAGGTGATATAAAGAGAAGGTATAACATTTATTACTTGAAGTCAAAGAATAAGACAGAAAAAAATGAGCCAGATGCATTTTTGGAAGAGTTAATGACCAAGACTTTTTTTCAGGACTAATCACAGATATCTAGACACAGATTCCAGAAACTATATGAAACTGAGGTGGATACAGAAGTTCATGATTAGGCTTGTTATAATAATAAAATTGCTAAAAATCAAAGGTAAAGAAGAAAAACACCTTAAAAGCAACCAGAAACAGAGAGACAGACTTTAAAGGAGCAATTCTTAGATAGTAGCTGACTTTTCCACAGAAGAAAATTAAATGATGCTTTTATAAAACAGAAAGAAAATAATTTCCAATAGAGAATTCTACATTCACTAAAAATATTCTTCAAAATGAAGGTGAAATAACCATTGTGGAAGACAGTGTGGCAGTTCCTCAAAGACCTTGAACAAGGAATACCATTTGATCCAGCAATTCCATTACTGGGTATATGTCCAAAGGAATAGAAATCATTCTACCATAAAGATACATGCACATGTATGTTCATTACAGCACTATTCACAATAGC
>NW_012109064.1:843295-881468 GCF_000951045.1 Mandrillus leucophaeus
TTCATGTGTCTTTATGGTAGAACAATTTATATTCTTCTGGGTGTATATCCAGTAATTGGATTACTGGGTTGAATGGTAATGCTGTGTTAAGTTCTTTGAGAAATTTCTGACTGCATTTCACAGTGGCTGAACTAATTTACATTCCTACCAGCAGTGTATAAGTGTTCCCTATCATCTGCAACCTTGCCAGTATCTGTTATTTTTTGACTTGCTAATAATAGCCATTCTGACTGGTATGAGATGCTTTCGCATTGTGGTTTCTATTTGCATTCCCCTAAGGATTAGTGATATTGAGTGTTTTTTTCGTACACTTGTTGGTCATGTGCTAAAAAAGGCATTTTTAAAGGAATCAAACTATTAACAAAACTATGAAGACTTACAAAGTAGAAGCCAGGAGAAGATAAAGATCCAAAGAAGTAGCCATGGCATTTGGGTTTGTATTCCCCTTGGAAAAGCAAGTTGAAATAGGTACTTGTCAATTCCAGAAGGTATGGTTGAGAGGACGAGGGGCTGAACAGCACTAAATGGGCAATTATTGAAGCCCAGAACCAATAGGCAGAAAAACTCATCTTAGTCTAGTAACCCAAATGGGCTGCATCATAGGAGTAAAGACGAACTATTATGCTGCCCGTGAACTTGTGCAAAGATTTTCCCAGAGAGTTAATGCCCATTAGTACTTGGCAAAAGCAAAGATAAATCCTCTCTGGAGAAAGATAACGTTCCAACTCTCCAACTATTTTTACGAATGATTTATAAATGAAATATTTGGTACAAAATAAAAATAATCAGGAATTTAAGAAGTCAAATTCACGTGAAGAAAAGCCAGAATATACAGCAGATGAAATAAATAACCCATGAAATCAAATTAAGATAAAGTCTAAACAATTCCTAGGAGTTATTTATACATAAACACTAAAATAACAGGGATTATTAAGTTAAAAAGTAAAGATTCAACATTTTGGCAGAGAATCAAATGAAAATTCTTGAATGGAAAAAATGATCAAAATTTAGACCCCAGTGAATAGATTTAATAGCAAATTAGACACAGTTGAACAGAAGAATTAGTAATCTAAACAACGGGTGACAAAAAAATCCCAGTGGAAGCAATGAGATCACCAAGAATTAAGATACAAAATAAAAGGTGATATAAAGAGAAGGTATAACATTTATTACTTGAAGTCAAAGAATAAGACAGAAAAAAATGAGCCAGATGCATTTTTGGAAGAGTTAATGACCAAGACTTTTTTTCAGGACTAATCACAGATATCTAGACACAGATTCCAGAAACTATATGAAACTGAGGTGGATACAGAAGTTCATGATTAGGCTTGTTATAATAATAAAATTGCTAAAAATCAAAGGTAAAGAAGAAAAACACCTTAAAAGCAACCAGAAACAGAGAGACAGACTTTAAAGGAGCAATTCTTAGATAGTAGCTGACTTTTCCACAGAAGAAAATTAAATGATGCTTTTATAAAACAGAAAGAAAATAATTTCCAATAGAGAATTCTACATTCACTAAAAATATTCTTCAAAATGAAGGTGAAATAACCATTGTGGAAGACAGTGTGGCAGTTCCTCAAAGACCTTGAACAAGGAATACCATTTGATCCAGCAATTCCATTACTGGGTATATGTCCAAAGGAATAGAAATCATTCTACCATAAAGATACATGCACATGTATGTTCATTACAGCACTATTCACAATAGCCAAGACATGAAATCAACCCAAATGCCCATCAGTGATAGACTGGATAAAGGAAATGTGGTACGTATATAGCATGGAATACTATACTGTCATAAAAAGGAATGAGATCATGTTCTTTGCAGAGACATGGATGGAACTGAAAGTCATTTCTCAGCAAGCTAACACAAGAACAGAAAACCAAATATTGCACCTTCTCACTTACAAGTCGGAATTGAACCATCTGAACACATAGACACAGGGAGAAGAACAATACACACTGGGGCCTGTCGGGGGTGGGAAGGGGGAGGGAGAGCATCAGGAAAAATGGCCAATGCATGCTGGTCTCATTCGTAAGCAATGGGTTGATAGGTGCAGCAAACCATCATGGCACATGTTTACCTATGTAACAAACCTGCACATCCTGCACATATACCCTGGAACTTAAAATAAAATATGAAGGTGAAATAAGGACATTTTAAATATTATATTTGTTGGAGTAGATTGAAGTAGATTTATCACCTGCAGTCCTCCACTGAAAAAAATACTATAGGGTATTTTTAGGTAGGAGAGAAATTATTCCAGAAGGAAATAAAGTGATGTTGGTAGAAATGCAGGGCAAGGCAAAATGTACATCCATGGGTTAATCTAAATGAACATAGCCTACATAAATAATAATATTAATGTCATATTTATTGTATCATATATATATAAGTAAAATGTAAATACATACACACAAATACATTTCATTCTGCAAAGGAATTAGAGAAGACAGAAGTGCTTGCACTGCCCACATCGAGGGTCACATAACTACCTGTTAGACTTGATTAAGTCTAGAATACAACAAACTGTAAATAGATGAGGTGCTCCACTTGTAGAATCAGTTTTTTTAAAAATTCAACTCTATGCAGTTTAAAGAAGACACATCTAATACAGAAGGAGTCAGATGGCTTGAAGGGACAACGTTGGGCAAAAGGATTCGTAATAATTCTACAGACAAGCCAGGGTGGTAAGTAGTGTATTTATAGCATTGTCCAAAGACCGCAGTTCACATGAGTGACAGTAAGGGAAGAGCCCTTTGTTAGTAACATTGTCTTTAGTGGACATGGTTTATAGGATGAAGGAAGACTGAGAACATCAATATATTAAGAAATCTTCTTCCTGGTACATTTATGATTGAGACAAAAACAAAAAAACAAACAAAAAAAAAAAACGGGAAGATCTTTTAGTTCCTTTCAAGTGACTTGGTTGATAGAATTATAAAATATTCTACAGGACCAGTGAGGATCTGGCTATCAGTGACACTGGTATCTTTCACAGTTTGTATACTAGAGGAAACACAAATTTATACTCACATAAGGAAATCACTATGTTTCTCTGAAAAAAAGTAAAGGGAAATATTTGCTATTATATTCAACATGGCTGTTGTAATTATAACCCATTTGGTCAAAATTCACTTAATTGAGTGCAAATAATAAATAGTAACTCAAGAGGGTGATTCATTTATATCTAATTAAATAGACACACAAAAGTTGTCATGCACAATGATGAACAGACTTCACCCTTTGTTGATGTGAAGAATGATTTTTTAAAAACTTTATTATCCACCTACTTCTCCACCCACAGGCTTGAGCTATTTCACTAATATAAAATTAAATCTATTTTATGCAGTACTTTTATGAACTGTTTTTAACCACAAGGGCTATAATAGTGTGCTGTATTCTTTTACTTTTTACACATTTCTTTTTTATTTTAATTTTTCTCTGTTTGGTCAAAATTTTAATTTACCCAGTATTGCATGCTTTTCTTATATGGCAAAGTTCATATCCACGAAGCATTTTATTTAGTTCCTGGAGTGGGTAGTATTAGTTGATACAGTACATTTAGTTAATGAGACAATGATACAGTTAATTATTGGTAAGAAAACTCAGGACCAATATGAGCATGACCCTCCATTTATAAGTGAAGCCACTGCATAAATATTTATATTAGTCTCTGCAGTGTGACTAATGTTGGAAATTCATTGTACTTCTGAAGAAAACCCACCTGGAGACCTTTAAGTAGGATTTACTTTCCTGATCAATTGTTGATGAGTTTTTAATCCTTGATAGTAGGAAGTAGTAAGTACAGGAGGGAAGCAGAGGAAATGGGGAACAATTTGCTGTCATAGAGAGGTTGGGAATCAAGGGCTGATGGGGAGAAGCAAGTCGAAAAAATAAACACTCAATATAGAATTAGAAAATAATAGATGAGAGTGCGGAACTCATTGTTTAAATAGAAGATAATTTGTGTTTGGTTAAATTTATTTAGAAGGATAATGTAAATTTAAGCGATGCTCAATGCATTTGGGAGAAAATATACGAGGAAGATATTTTTCAGTGGGTAAGAGCAAAGTAGCAAACTGAAAAACTTGTCTTGCTTCAGAGGTAGTACCATAATCTGTAAGGAGCTAGTTGTTGTGACAGTATTTACAAATTACTCAGGGGCCTTGAGATCCTAGAAATTACCTGAAGGAGAATGGTGGCCTCCAGGCAGAATTGCTGAGCTTCCTACATTGTGTCAATCAAAAATCTACGAAAATATGGCCTCTGAAAGTCCCGAGTGATAGGGCAGAAGCCTTGGAAGAGCAGTTTTATCTTCCACAGCCATCAAAGTTTACAGGGCAAAGTGAAAATGAAACCAAGTTGTGGACATGCTGATTTTACATCTGTGCTGGACAGCACCCCCAGCTCACTCTAGGCTAATGCTCTTAATCTGCGGATTGTTGGAGAAAAGACCAGCTCTTCAAATCACTTTGAACTTTGAAGTGGAGAACTTGTTTATGAAGGAAAAGAGGCTAATTATTTAGGCAAATTCAACCAGGAACTCACTAGTGATTTTGGGAAAGAAGCTTATATATTTATTCAAATGCCATTTGACCCATCCAGGGTGTCATTGTCTTATACTTAATGACCATATTAAGAATTTGAATAAATGGTTATTGCCACATTATGTGGGTGTAAAGTTAAGAATGAGGGAAATGGAAAACATATTTTTAAGGTCAAGGCTTGATAAATTTTCTTTTGCCTTTAATCTACCAACTCATGACCTAAAATTCTTTTTTGTTTGTGAAGTGTTTCATGTTACAGATCATTCCTGCCTTCCAGAGCTTTTACTCCTACAAATATTACTAGCTTGTATGTGACAGATACTTTTGTTTATAATTTTAATTACTTCCGCAAATATAAATAGGTGACTCAGTCTCTGCAAAAGAAATATTTGGGAGTCCTGTGGAACACAAGCCACCTGTATGCCATCTGTTACCTCAGCATCCTTTGTGGAGGAATAGTTAGGAAGACAAGTAAATCTTATGTGATTGTTTGCTCACCAGATAAACGTAACTGGAGTAGTATAAGACATTTGACTGTATCCATGGAAACCTTCTAGACTACCTTTCTTAGATTTTGCTTAGGCTAAAGCAGGTGACAGGGTTCACACGTTTTAAAAATGTTTTTGAGGGGGCATGGGAAGCTAATGCTCAGTGATGACAGAAATCTAATAGTTACGGAAGGTTCTAGACCTTAACAACCAGGAAGCAACATATAAATCCTAGGTGTGAGTCAAATGTGACTCAGGTAATGATAAGGGCAAGTCACTCTCTTACTTCACTAGAGAAATGGCATAATTTCAAGACCTGCCTATGCTACACTAATCAGTATCATCATCACCACCATTTTACAGTCAAAAAGCGCTATTAACTCTACAAAGCCGTTTTATACTAATGATATCTTTTATTCTCACAGATAAGCAGATAGATATTACTATGGTTCATTTTAAAGATGAGGAAATCAAGGCACCTAGCCATTAAATAATTTGCTTAAAGTCATATAGCTAATTAGTATCAGATCGGAGCCTCTTCACCATCAGAACTGGGCCCCTTAATAGCAAAAAATTTAAAATAAGAAATCAGCATCCTAATTTATAACCTAGGCAAAGGCAGTGAAAAATATTAATGACTTCAGCAGAGAGTGCAGTAAGAGCTGGATTATATAAATGTTTAAGAATAAGCTTATCCTTCCTGATTAAGATCTTATGTAAAAACTTTTGAAAACAATATAGAATTTTTATTGTTTTATTGTTTTGAAAACAATATATAATTCATATGCTCTAAATATAAGGTAAAATGCATCAATGTAGTGGCATAAGCTTTCAGAACTGCAGAATGGTGAACTCAGGCTAAAAAGATATTGATCTACTAAAATTAAATGATAGGCACTTCACTGTTTCATTTTTGTTTTAAAAAACAGCTTTGAAGGGTCTAAGTCTTTATCAGAGTGAGTCTTTTTGTTCTGGGTGAGAAAGCAGAAAATACTTTTGATAGGGAAGACAAGGTTCAGTTTAACTTGTGTTGGTCAATGCCACACGTAAGTAATTGCCAATACATGTGTTTTGATCATTAAGAACATGTCTTCTTGCTAAATAACTTAAATTATATTTGAATTACTTGCTCCAGACTATTGATTATCTCAATTGTGTGTGTCAAGGAAACCACTTAACTTTTGTAGGTGTCTCAGTTTCCTCGTATAAATCAGGCGTTGTCCCAGTTTATTTCCAAATTCAACTTCTAGCACTCAACTTGACTAAGGGCTAAAGAATGGACCCATTTGCTTTTCCTGTAAAACCTGATTTTATTTTCATTATCTCTTACAGGTGAAGAGAGGGCATGAGGGAACCTGTCACAAACCTACTTACCGAATAGTAATTTTTCCGGTTTTTTTTTTTTTTTGAGACAGAGTCTTGGTCTGTCACCCATGCTGGAGTGCAGTTCTTACCTAATCAATTGTCACAAAAGGATAATTGTGTTTGTTTTTGTTTTGTTTTTCTTTTTTGAGACAGTCTTGCTTCGTCACTCAGGCTGGAGTGCAGTGGTGCGATCTTGGCTCCCTGCAAACTCTGCCCCCTGAGTTCAAGTGATTCTCCTGCCTCAGCCTCCCAAATAACTGGGATTACTGCCCGCACGCCCGGCTAATTTTCGTATTTTTAGTAGAAACGGGGTTTCACCATGTTGGCCAGGCTGGTCTCGATCTCCTGACCTCAGGTGATCCACCCACCTCAGCCTCCCAAAGTGCTGGGATTACAGGCTTGAGCCACTGCCCCTGGCTGAATTGTAATCTTTCATTTCCTCACTGTCATATTACAAAATAATACCTTTAAGAATTTTATTGTTCTTTCCATTTGACCCCAGGCTGATTTCCTGTCCTCACTCTCATCCTAAGTGCAATCATTGCAATGGCTTTCCTGCTGTATTGGTTCTAGATGAGGTAAAACATTGCCAAGAAGTCTTCAGAGAGAGAGAGACCTTAAACTTCTAGGCCTGACAATTTGATTTTATTCTTACTTTATCTTTTTGGTGCATTTTAGGAAAGAGAGCGAGGGAAAGAGAAAAAAAGGATTTTTCCGAATATGTGACCCTTAATGAGACTATTCCATTTTCCCTCACATCGCATTAATTGTTTTTAATTTTTCTAGCTATCTTGACATTCATGTCATATGGAAAACTGAAGGAGCAGAGGGAGGTATTTATTTCCAGGAGAGGTCAGAGAGCATAATCAGGGGACAGAGACTAGTAAGTAATCAAGCATGCAGTACACACTTTCATTAAGGCCCATGTGTTACAAAACCACAATATTTTAATATTCTGGTTCCTGCTGTTTATGCTGAAGACGTTGTGTTAAGGTTTATTTTAGTTAAATTTTACAAAGGATAAAAGTGTAACATTTTCAATCTTATTAGAGATGCAATGTGTTATTCTAAGTTTCATCTTCATTTACACGAAAGGAAAAAACTTCTCTTGATTAAATAATAAAGAAGTCTGATTGTTTACAGAGCCAAGTAACAAGACTCGATCGTGTGCCATGAACCAATCTCTCCTTAAATCTAGAAATTCTTATCCAACTTAACGATGGCATCTGCTGGGAGGGGAAAATTTCCATAGCACATCTTTGCAACAACCCCAAATCTCATGGAAACAAGCCAGGAGACAAATTTAAATGAGTGTAATCCTCTAGGAAGATACACTTAGAATTTTTCTCTTAATGGGAACTTTGTTTGCAGACACTGAACAGTCTACCCAGATAACGCCAACAACATCTGCTGCTGTTGGTAAGAACTGACCTCTTAATCATGAGCTATTCACATCAAAATGACTGCAGGCTGTTGGAACAACACGAGTTTTCTTCGAGAAGCCCCTTTCAACAGTATCACACAGACTGAATGCCAAAATTATCTTTTACCTCTTTGTTTTAAATGCAGTTTGCTAAGACAAGGTAAAAGGAACGTGTGGAACAGGGAAGAGGATCAGATCAATCAAGCGAGATGAAGGCGATCTGATTTGTTTGGCATCCGCTCTGGAAGAGTAATGCTCTGGCATGCCTTTATTTCAGCTTAGATTTGTCAATTTGAGGGAATCATCTCTTTCCTCTCTCCACTAAGTCCATCTTTACTGTGACTGTACCAGCTGTTTGTTTTGATTATAGGATGGTAGACACCAGCTCACTGACCATAATGTCTGTGGGAAGAAGGACACAGGGGCAGGGAATAGCCATCCTTTACAGGCCAAAGGTCCTTACCTTTAAATCTCTGTCTCAGGACATTGAGCTGATAGAATATGACTTATATGTCATATAGTTGGAGACTTTATGCTATTCTGTTTGCTGTGATCCACAGTGGTTTGCTTTATTCTCAGTCTGTTGCCATTTAAGGTAAAGCAACAACATAAAAAATACCTTTCTGTTGATACTCGTGGCTAACTTGGGAACTATATCTCTTGATCCAATATTTCAGGTTATTTTTTGTTATCAAAATCTAGTATAGAATCAAAGAATTTGAAGGGACCTTAGAGTATCGAGTCCATCCTAGTCTCCTTTTTATAACATTCTTGAAAGAAAATCGCCATTCTTGCTTGTATATTTCTAGGCATTGTGTATAAGCTTTTCTGTAGTGACAGTAGTGAAAAGCAAAAATTTGCCTCTAGTTAGTTTCTACAGTAATTTTTTTTTTTTTTTTGTGAATCTCTGTTCTACAGAACATCTCTTCAGATACATGGAGAACACAAAACAAAACAAGAAAAAACATTTAACTATTGCATCCTTCCCACACCGAGTCACCTTTTCAGGACTATAAAGTACAGATTTCTTCTTTGATAAGGTTTCCAGATCCCTCTCTGTCCTGGCTTTCTTTCTGCGCACACAACCTAGGACATCTATGTATATTTTAATGTGTATTACAAGGAGAACAGAACATAGCAGAGCTGATAGATACAAAGAACTTTAGAAATGAAAGGTACATCCACATTTTACAAAATAGAAACGGGGTCCAGAGAAGCAATGCAAACTGTTCTTTGTCACACAAATAGTCTCATCTCTCCCAGAACAATGCACTTTTCACTTTTTTCTAGACTGAATTGCTTATTAACTAGATAAAATACTTCAGATGTTATCTGATCAGCCCAGAGCTGGAGATTGAATGCATTTTGCTCTATTAACAACCATACTATTTGGCTGTTTTATATTATTTATATAAACTGTAGTGAAACTAGATCTTATATTTTCTCTTATATTTTCTCTTATTTATCTTGTGTAGTTTAGCCAGGGTACAAACTTCTCAGGATATTTCTGAGTCCTAATTCTTTCATTTCATCAATACATTGTCTATTGCTTTTTGACTCATGCAACTGTTAATTCTCAGAATGCTTTCTATGTCCTTGTTCAGATTATTGTTAGAAGTATTCAACAGGACAGGACCAAAACCAAAATGAAGCCAAAAACCAGAGAACAAACCTGTTGCATTCTACTGGATCTCGTTCTAGATTGAAAATTAATTAACCAAGATATGTTGGAACTGTTGTCGAATCATGCATGTTTATGCTTGATTGTGTATTCACACATATTATGCTTTCCTCCTTGCCCAAAAACATTTTTTGAAGGCCCTTTTGCAGATGCCTTGCTGGAATTAAGACATGGTTTAAAATCTAGTAACTCTATAGAAAAGGAAAAGGAGATTATTGTGAAATGATGTATCCTTAGTAAATTCCTTAGTAAAGGAAATAAATATTTCCTATGAACTCACTAATCTTTTGTTTAGTAACTTAGTCTAGAATTTTGCCCAGAATTGATAAAAATTCATAAATCATTGATAATTCTTGTTTTTGAATGTTTTTGAAAATCAGGACATTTCCTGGACCTCACCTGTTCATGAATTCTCAAATATTGTAGTATTTTGGAGATGATATGTGCAAATGCTTAGTAGCTTGGCATATAAATGTAATGGACTTAATTCTGAATGTATTTAAAGTTGTTTGTGCTCTGTTACAAACTAATTCTTGATTTCCTTTTATTGATGTATGCCCTGACATTTACAGAATTTTTTAAAAATTAAATACGAAGTAAATAGAAAGGAACCCTTATAAAATATGTGTTAGTTATAGAGACAATCACATAGAAATATCCATGTACATAAGTGCACATTGAGCATGAGAACATTTCCATTAACCATGAAGTCCTTTGGGTACCCTTGCCAATTTCACCTCCTTCCCTGACCCTTAGAAAAATACTGCCATACTCACTCCCCCTTCCTTGAAGATATTATTCTGTTTGTTCTACAGCTTCTCACTTAAGGTGTGTCCCCTCATTACCCAGCATCAAGATATGCAATTTTCTATATATTCCCCTATTGAATGCAGTGCCAGTGGTCATACTTTTTATTTACCATTATGCTAAGGGCTTTGAGCTTCGGGAAATTCGAATGTAAGTGTATATCTGTTTCCTATTTGACTTCCACCTTTGCATACCTTTTCTCTATTCCTTGAGGACTGTGAAAAGTTCATTAGAGTTCAGCAAATCCCTTCATTTTAGTCAGCCAGTGGACTTCTGTGGGCTTTGCTCATCTCTCTGGATTCCTGTTTGCTCTTAGTTTTTAACACAGATGTGTGTGTGTGTGTGTGTGTGTGTGTGTGTGTGTGTATGTGTGTTTTCTATGTCTTATTCAACAAACGTCATTTTCAGCAGAAGCATTGGTCAAGAAATGAAATGTGCTCTACACTTTTCAGTTTGAGGGTAATTCTTGATGGGGAAGCAGAATAAAAACAGGAGTTCAGTAATTCTGTTATTCAATTAATATCAGGTCTTTGTGGCCCTACCTTCTGCTTTCATCATAGCTGTTGCCTTAGACTTTTTTCCCAGGCCTTTGTTGATCTTCACATTCTACTCTTGCTCTTATACTTAGTTCGGATCTGTATTGATATGTATTGTTTTCAACTTCATATTATAATTTCTCTTTTAGAAACGTTTATCCTTTAAACTCTTTAGAAATGAGGTCATAATTATCTTTACAATGATACAACAGAGTCTCAGAATCAGAAACAAAATTTCTAAGAACTTGCATAAAGTTAGTGTTTTTATGGACCTTTTTATGGACCTTCCTTATCTTACCACCATCCTCCTTTATGAGAACATCTCGGTGCCGTATATTATGGGAGTCATAAAGCCTTCTCTGGCTCATTATATAGCTATACAGAACATAAGCTCTGTCCTCTGAAGCTAGTGATTGCTCATTGTCCTGGAAATACTTCTCAATTGAAATGGGATATCAACAGGTTTAATGGGATTTTAGGACAATACAGTTAACCAAGCTGACTCAGCTTTTTAATGCACAGTTGGATTTCATTGAAATACTTAGAAATAGATTTAGGTTCATTTAATCAGTCTCTTTCCTATAAAAATAAAGGGTAGGTAATTCTTATTCTTAGTATCCTCCAAAGACAGGGTGGGATCAGGGAACATATAGTAAGTGTTTGAATACCTCTTTGATAAGATGAAAATGATTTTTGGTGTATTCTGCCAGATTCAGATTCTGAATATCACTGGAACTCCTATGAGGAATGAGAGAATGTGAAGACATAGAAACAATCTGATATTCATCATACAGGAATCTGTTATAATCACCTCGAGTTTGTAGGGTGTTGATTGTGAGAAAAATATTATGCTTTGGCTATAATTGATATGAACATGGGAATATGGTATTTAGACTGATCTAACACTTCAGCAAGTATCCCTGGTCCAAAAACAGTTATGATATATTATCCAATCAAGTGATACTACATAAGACTTAAAGAAAAATTGAATTATTGTTATTTGTAAATTCTTTTCACAAACTAAATTAGAAGCAAAATTTGATTAACTTTAGCATCTATAAAACTAGATGTAGTTAAACACTTGACATGAATATATTTTATATCTGTGAATATATGACTTTTATGGGATATTCAAATTAAACCATCCTTTCTTACTCTTTGTATTTGGAAATTTATATTTATTTTAATCTGAAATTTTGTTGGTTAGTTTTGCAAATCTTATTGTGACTTGAAATTTTACAAGTAAACTTGCATCTGGATTTTCCAGCGTGTATTATTTATAGATTAAAAATAATCTTGACTTCCTGTAAATGCTATGAACTTTGTTTAAACATCATTGGCAGGATAAGCTTGTTCACAGATTCCTATTTCTCATATATCCTTTTAGAGGAGGTTATATACCTTAGGAGTATGAAAATCCCTAAGATACCATTTCCAGACTTAAAGAAACTTAGAGTTTCTTTACAGGGGAAATAGAAATGCTTGCAGATGATGTAGGGAAGAAAAAGAAGGCTCAGATAAGAACAAAGAGACCTGTTTATTGTCAAAGCTCCAGGTTGGAACAATTGCATTATGGATTGTATTGCTTTACAGTCCCAGTCTTAATTCCATTATGGCACTTTTTCTTCATAGACTTGTTCAAGAGAGTAAGACAGTGGACAAACCATGGTAAATAATATTTCAGTGATATAAGTGATTTCAACCTATTTGTTGTCTGAAGGATAGAGGAGAAGAAAAGAAAGAAGTAACACTTGAAATCTGGTCTCTGTATGTTCAGCAGAACATAAAACGTCCTTCAGAGGTTAAATGCTGAAGGAGACATTCTTTCTTACCCCTTCAGTCCTTAACTGTGTTTGTACTTGTGGTTTTCATGAATAAAGACAAAATCCAGATTAGTATGGCTACCCTAGTTTGAATGGTAATTCTTCATACTCGCTAACTTTCAATAATGATGGGAATCCTAAATTAAAAGAAATAGACAACCATAAAATATCTTGCAATATTTTATTTTCACTGGAATCAAATTTTAATCTTTGCAAGTAGTAGAGAATCGGAATTTGAAAGATTTGTATCTAGTGGCAAAATGACTTTCAAAGAGAATAGAAAAGCTTTCCTTATTGCAAGCTAAGAAGACTTTAAATACTTAGTTTTTTGATGCTTGCACAACAGTAGGTATTACATTTAAAATCTTTGGTAACCTTATAAGCGGACAGATTATGTTGTATATTATTTAATTTCCTAAATTACTAATGAAATACATCTATTGACCATTTGCTTTTTTTTGAGAAAAAATAAATCTATCGCTTATTCATCTACTTGACTTCTTGTCTTTTTGAGACAGTCATCTTTTTATTGTTGATTGGTAGAAAAAAGACATCAGTTTCTGGCCATGGTAGAATAACAGGGTATCGATATACTCCCCCTATAAACAATTAGAAAATTGGAAAAAGTATATGAAACAACTATTTTCAGATATCAAATAGTTGTGATCATTAGGAGAAGAGAAACAAGTGCTGTAAGCCTATGATCACCCCTTCTTTCAGTCTAGTGACACATTCTGTATCTTTTCTCCTAAAGAAGAGTCACTCAACAGAGCATGGCAGGCTTGCTGAAGTTTAGAAGCAGAGTTTGTAACTAAGGATGACTGGGACATTCGAAGTTGTTTTGGAAGGAAGGAAGAAGCTACTGAGAAAAAGCTTTCATAATCTGGATAGGGATTTCTTTTTCAGTCGTTGCTTAGTAGTAAGCTTTGTGAAGCTGAGCAAAGGATGACTGAGGAACTATAAGCTGTACAATTCCCAGAACTCACACAGAGTGGCGAAAGGATTAATCTCCAGTCACCCAGAGTAGAGAGTCCTCGTTCTATACCGAGAGAATTAAGTAGTGACCCTGGTAGGGTGACACATTAGTAGTAGGGCTGAGTTATCCCTAGAATAAAGGCTACTTCAGAGCATGCTAACAAAGCTTAAAAATAAGGCTTGAAAAGAGCGAACCAAACCATAAGTGATTTATCTGCCTTCCAAAATGAATTTCAACAACATTTACAGAAAGACAACAAAATCCAAACCCACAACAGCATATGACTGCAAATTTCAGCAGCTGAGCAGAAATATGAGATATGCAAACATTTGTCTATTAGATAGTAGAAAAATCAGTCAATAGCAAGAGGCCTATAAATGACAAAAATGATGGAATTAGTGAAGACCCTAAAACACTTATTAAAAATATGCTTATATGTTTAAGCACTTAAAGGAAAACATGAATATAATGGATACATCAAAAAGAACTCAATGAAACCTGTAGAAATTACAAAAACAATTTGAAGTGACAATTTTACCATATGAGAATAACAACAGGTTAGAAACTACAGAACAAGATATATCAACATATTTGGGAAAATAGCAATAGACTCTATGCTAACTAAAGTGCATATAGAAAATGATTAAAAATACTTGACAGCTAATGAGTATTGACAAATACTCATTAACCTGCTGGACAATATGTGGAACACACAGTCGCAAATGCAGACCTAGGGAAAAGAGAGAGAGAAAGGCAGAAAACAATGCCTGAATAAATAATGGCTTAAAAACATTTCAAATTTGACACAAACAATAAATCTAAGAACCCTACAAATCTCAGGCATGATAAATAAAAAGAAAACACATACTAAGGCACATCAAAATCAAATTGTCAAGAGCCAATGATGAAAAGAAAACCATCCAGGAAAAAACAAAAACGAAAACATTGTGTACAGAGGAACAAACAAAAGATTGACTGCATTTTTTTTTTTCAGAAACTCTGAATTCCAGAATATAAAATGACAATTTTAAAGCTGTTAAAGAAAAACTTGTCAATCTAGAATTCTATATCCAGGGAAATTATTATTAAAAACCATAGCAATAAAAAGACTTTTCAGAAAAATGAGAGCTGGGCAGATTTATTGCTAGTAGCCAAGCTAGATTAAATGTTAAATGACACCAGATTGAAATTGGAGTCTGTATAACAGAATGAAGAATATCATACATAGAAATAAATGGGCAAACATAAAACAAAGATTTTTATTCTCATTTTAAAATATTTTTAAGGTTATTTACTGCTTAACACATTATAACTAGGTAGGGTTTGTCCCAGGAATGTAGGATTGTTTTAACATTCAAGAATAAATTTAATTTATCATATTATAATAATTAAGAAGGGATAAAAACCATGTATTTACTCCAAGAGATGAAAGAAAAGCATCTGGCAAAACTTAACACCCAATAATGATAAAAACTCTCTGCAAACCAATATTAGAAGTGAGCGTCCTCAACTTTATTAAGCATCTATAAAAGCAGTTAACATTGTACTTAAGGGTGAGATATTGAATACCTTCTCCCCAAGACTGGGAACAAGACGAGAATACCCACTCTTTTCCAAAACTTTCTACCAAAAACCTAATTCTAACCTAATTCTAAATTCTTAAATTTATGTGTAAAGGCAAAGGAGCTAGAAGAGCCTGATGATTCTAAGAAATCTTCCAAAAGTTACTGAAACGAATAAGTGAATATGCAGGTTCATAGACACTGGATCAATGCAGGCCGGGCGCGGTGGCTCACGCCTGTAATCCCGGCACTTTTGGGAGGCCGAGGTGGGTGGATCACCTGAGGTCGGGAGTTGGAGACCAGCCTGAACAACATGGAGAAACCCCGTCTCTACTAAAAATGCGAAATTAGCAGGGCGTGGTGACAAATGCCTGTAATCCCAGCTACTCGGCAGGCTGCGGCAGGAGAATCGCTTGAACCCAGAGGCGGAGGTTGTGAAGAGCCGAGATCGCACCATTGCTCTCCAGCCGGAGCAACAAGAGCGAAACTCCGTCTCAAAAAAATAAATAATAAAATAAAATAAAATAAAATAAGTTGCATAAAATCAACAAACAAGTGGAAAATCAAATTCAAAAAATGTAATTTACGATGTAAAACATAAAATTCCTGAGAATAAATTTAACAGAGTATGTTCAATATCTATACAGTGAAAACTACAAATTATTACTGAGTAAAATTAAAGAAGGCTTAAGTAAATAGAGTGATACGTTTTGCTAATGGATCAGAAAGCTCCATACTGTTAAATGCTGATATGCCGTAATTGATCTATAGATTCAATCAGTCTTAAATAAAATCTCAACCGGCTTTTAAAACAAATGTAAAATGAATTGTAAAATTTATGTGTAAAAGCAAAGGATCCAGACGAGCCCACTGAATTTTGAAAAACAGCAAATTTGGCTTTCAAGACTTACCGTAAAGCTGCAGTATCAATACAGCGTGGTAATGGCATACAAATAGTCATATATATCAATGGAACAGAATATAGTCCACAAATACACCCATACATATACGGCTAAGTGATATTCAACAAAATGCCAAGATAGTTCAATGGGGGAATGAAGAGTCTTTCAAAATTTGTGCTGGAAAAACTGGTTATCCATGTGGGGGGAAAAAAGAATGGAGACTTTTACCTTATGTCACCCACAAACACGAACTCAAAATAGATCTAAACTTAAAAGCCCAAACTATAAAAATTTTAGAGAATAACATAGGAGAGAACAAGTTGCAACTCAGTGGTAGGTACACTTTTATGGTACACAAATATCTTATGAGAACTCTAAAATTTAAAACAAAAGTTGATTGAAATTCATCACAATTAAAAACCTCTGGGCCGGATGCAGTGGCTCACGCCTGTAATCGTGGAACTTTGGGAGCCTGAAGCGGGCGGATCACCTGAGGTCAGGAGTTTGAGACCAGCCTGGCCAACATGGTGAAACCCCGTTTCTACTAAAAATACAAAAATTAGCTGGGCATGGTGGCAGGTGCCTGTAATTGCAGCTACTTGGGAGTCTAAGGCAGGATAATTGCTTGAACCTGGGAGGTGGAGGTTGCAGTGAGGCCAGATCACACCACTGTACTCTAGCCTGGATGACAGAGCAAGACTTCATCTCAAAGAAAAACAACAACAAAACTTTGTCCTTTGAAAGACATCGTTAAGAAAATGAAAACGCAAGCCCTAGACCGTGAGAGTATATTCACTATACATGTACTGACAAAGGTGTTATATCCGGACTGTATAGAGAACTCTTGCCACTCAATACCAAGAAGAGAAATTACTCAGTAGAAAAATTATCAAACATCTTAAAACAGGCACTTCACAAAAGAAATATACTAATGGACAATAAGTACATGAAGTTATGTTCAACATTATTAGCTACCAAAATGATGCAAAATAAAATGACAAGACAATGAGATATTAGTACCTATACATTAACCTGACTAAAATTAGAAAGACTAGCAATACCAAGTTTTGGCTAGTTTGTATAATAACTAGAACTCTCATATATTGGTGATGAAAATGTCCAGTTGTACAGTAACTTAAATAGTTTGTCTATTTCTCATAAAATTGATCATATTCCTAACATATGACCTAGCCATTCTTCTCCCCAGATGTTTACCTAAAATAAATAAAAATATATGTCCACACAAAGACTTATACGGGAATGTTTCTAAGTTTTACTTACAATTTCTGAAAACTTCAAACAACCCTAATGTCCATCATTAGGTAAATGGATAAACAAAATATGATATAGTGGTAAAATATTATCTGCAGTAAAAAGAAATTAACTACTGATAAATGCAACATGGATGAATCTCAAAATTTCAGAAACCAGGCATAGGAGAGTATATACTATGTGATTCCATATATGAACATCTAAAAAAGATTCATCTGATTTATGGTATCAAAAAGCAGATTAGTAGTTGCTTGGGACCAGGGTCGAGGAATGACACCAGGATGGGGAGATGATTAACTGGTAATGGGCATAAGGGAACAATTTGGAGGATGGAACTAAGTCTAGAATATAATTGTGGTTGCAATATTCATAGCTTGACAAAACCCACTGGACTACACACACTTAAAATTGGAGCATTTGAAAGTATGTAGTTTATACCTCGCTAAAGCTGATTTTTTTTTTTTTAAAAAGGATAATCTTTTCCTTTAATCATTTGTTTGCAGTAATTTTGACATACAGAAATTCAAATTTCTACACAGTCAAAATATATCAATCTTTCATTCACAGCTTTCGAGTTTTGTGTCATATCTAGAAAAGCTTTCCCTGCACGTTTCATACAAAGGCCATTTAAGGGAGTGTTTTATAATGCATCTTCTGGCATCAGAGGCCATCAAGAGATTGTTTACACTTGAGCAAGTTACTTAATCTATCTCTTCTGTAATTTCTTCGTGTATAAATCTGTGCATGATTACAGCTTCTACCTTAATGACAGAAAGTGACAAAATGCAGGCAAAGTAATTAGAGTACTAATGGATACATTGGAAAACTTAACACAAAATTTTTTATTATCATATTTTCTTAGAGTATTTTTTGTTTGAACTATTACACATGTTAAGAGAAGTCTAGAAATTATAATGAGACCTGTGTAGCCACTACTCCATTTGGTCAAATCTTAATTTAATGTTCTACCAAATTTGTTTAGGATGTCTTAACTTTAAGAACTATGGTTAGAATTGAATCCCTCTTGGCACTTTTTGATGCTCGTCTTTTATTATACATAGGTTGATGCTCCCCAACCTAACATCACCTCACAGAAATTTATGTGTATTTTTCTTGTCCATGTAGTAAAGTGGTACTATATATTTTAAGTATTTTAAATTTATGTAAATAGAACACCATATGCATTGTTATACAACTAGCAATTCTTAGTGACTATAATAATGTGGTTGAAATGTATCTATGTTTGTGTATTTTTAAGTAATTTTACACTGTTATTTTTCATGTTTATGTCTCTAACCTATCTGGATTTTAGTTTACTATACAGTATGATGTAGGAATGTAATTTACTGTACTGTTTAAAATGGTTAGCTGGTTGTTCAAAAATCATGTGTATAATACAATCTTCATTTTTCTTATAGTTTTGAAGTTGTGCCATTTTATATTCTACTATACTTAAGCATATATATATGTTTAATTATATTTCAAATATGTTTAAAATATTAGGCATATTTCTTGACTTTCACTTCTGTTCCATTGATCTATATCTTGAGTTCCATTACATTGCCACATTATTTCAATTATTTTAGCTTTTATATAATTATCATAGATTTATCATATTTATGTTTAAGTGTATGTATACATTTGAAAAACTCATATAGTCATAATATTATAAATTGTCAGTTTTTAATTTTAAGATTTATAATACACAGAATAGAAAGATAATTATTGTTATAGGAGAGAGTATAAACATGAATCTTGACAACTTAAAAATAATATTATAAGTAACAGTTTTGGAGAAAAGGAAGACTGGTGGAAGAAGTTTAATGGTGTTACACAATACTTATTTTTCTACGTAAGGGGCCAGTAGATTTTTCCTAAACTTATTTAATCAAGTAATGGAAGTCTAAATGTATTACTTTAAGATATAAACAAACAATTACAATTATAAACAAACAATGGAGGATTAGAGGAAGAAGTGGAGGAGTGATGTATATATACTAAGTGTTTTATCTTTTAAAGGACTGTCAACTTGCACACGCATGTTTATAGCAGCACAATTCGCAATTGCAGATATGTGGAGCCAGCCCAAATGCCCATCAATCAACAAGTGGATGAGTAAATTGTGATATATGTGTATATATATGATGGAATATATATATGATGGTACATATATGTGTGTCTATATATATGATGGGACATATATATGTGTCTATATATGATGGGACATATATATGTGTGTATATATATGATGGAACATATATATGTGTGTATATATATGATGGAATACTACTCAGCCATAAAAAGAAATGGATTAATGGCATACACAGCAACCTGAATGGAACTGGAGACTATTATTCTAAGTGAAGTAATTCAGGAATGGAAAACCAAACATCATATGTTCTCACTCATAAGTGGTAGCTAGGCTATGAGGATGCAAAGGCGTAAGAATGATACAATGGTCTTTGGGAACTGGAGGGAAAGACTGGGAGGGGGGTGAGGGATAAAAGGCTACAAATTGAGTTCAGTGTATACTGCTCAGGTGAGGGTGCACCAAAATCTCAGAAATCGCCACTAAAGAACTTACTCATGTAACCAAATAGCACATGTTCCCCAAAAACCTAAGGAAAAAAAAAAATAAAAATAAAGGACTGTCAATTCATACTATTCAAAGTGGCTATGTCAAGATATAGTTACATTGGTAACTATCAGAATGTTTAGAAATAGAATTTGTTAATAGTAATTATCTTTAGAGAATGAACTAGAGGTTCAAGAAGAGATTTATCTAATAACTTTTGGTTTTTAAAGGGGCTAGTCTTAATTTTAAATTGTTTTATTTTTTGCTTAGAATATTTGGCTTTCTTAGAAGACTGGGTTTTTATTAAAGAGGTGGTTCTCCTTTCAAATCAGTCTTATGTCTCCCAAGAAAGACATCATGGGAATGTCAAGATTGATCCATAGTGTCTTTTGTCTGTCATCTAAGTGCCACTCTTAGGATGACTAGAGTGTCAGAAGGGTGAGTTGTTGAGCTTCAAGGCCACGTTGATAATTCTCTTGATATTATGCCAATTTCCTCTTGTTTGATCCTCTATCAGTTATTACTGAAAATAAATTACTTCCTTAGAAACACTGTTGCCCGATTGAGAAGTCTGGCTGTACACACACCTATTTTAAAAAGTAATTTATTCTTTGGCCCTTTACTCATTGAAACATAAGACCACAAAGTGACATTATCTCCCAAATCTTGGTCTAGTCATTTGTTGACTCCTCTTTCTTTTACTAAAAATCCTTGAGAATTACACCTTTTCTCACTTATAGTTCCACTGCTAATGCCTTGGGTTAGGAAGGCTTAAGAAGTTTAGGTAAACTCATCTTCTATTAGGATGAACTTATTGGTTAAGTTCTATTTTGGCCCATTTGACCTGGAATATTGGGGTACACCACACAATGGGAAAGAACAGCCCCAAGTCATCAGGCAGTAAGAGCCATGGAAGCAGATTTTTAAATCTGATAGAATCCTTAGATCACGCTCCACAGTGACCAAGTATTATTTTAGAAAAATGGCTCATCAGGATCAAAGAAAAAAAGTTATTTTACATATTTTTGGGGATTTTAGAATCTATGCTTGTAAACAAATATAAGTTTTTTGTTTTCAAAGTTTTGGACTTTCTGTTTCTGGCCATTGGGGTGTAAAAGGTTACATGTAGGAATAAGAAGGTATTTTGATGTATTGGCCAAACTTGCTTTTTAAGGTTTAGGGGGAACTGCTGTCAAGCTGCCCAACTAAAATGATAAGAGTTATTTTATTCCGATTTTTATATAATTTCCTGGCAAGCAGAAAATGATCTGTCTTAACACTTATATTCTTCCTGCCAACACGTATGCAGTATGTTTGGACATATGGTCTCATTTTTATGATCTTTTAACCTTTATTTATTTTACATACCCTGTGGCAGAGCTAATCTCTCATGGGACTTGAATGCCAGGGAAGGGTCCCATCTGGAGCCTCTGAAAAAAAAAAAAAAAAAGAAAAAGAGGATTGCTTCTGAGGGAAAACTTTTAAAGATAGATACATTCATGTAAGTGAAATAATTTTAGTTCTACTCTTGATTATCTTAACCTGGTGGCTTAATATTTAGGAAAAAATCTATGGGACAAATTTCCTATCTCTTCTGTGGGGTTTAGTATTATAAACAAACAAACAAACAAACAAACAAAAAAACATGTAATAAGCAACTTGTGCTGCCAACAAACCTTGGTTAGAGAACATTCTTTTAAAGCTTTGGCCCTAGAAGTTCAGAACTGTATTTTCACAAACAGGTGATGCATCAGCTAGGAAAATGAGTTGCCACAAATAATAGGAAACCCCAAGTACCAATGGCTTAAATGAGATAGACATTTAATGTTTCTTATGGAAAACAAGTCCCTTGAGTTGTGCAGCTCAGTGGCCTCAGTGTGTTGGCTCTGCTATTATTACAGTGTGGCCTTTGCCTAAAATAGCTTCCGGAGCTCCAGCCATCACATCTGAATCTCAGATAGTGGAATGCAGGTTAAGGACCTTCTGCAGTAAAACGTTGATGAAAAGCAGTAATGGAGGCTGTCCTTGCCTCTTTCCTAATCTTGGGGAATATTTTAATATTCCTTTATGTATAACATTTATATTAGTCATAAAACTTTTAAAATAAATAAGAATCTCCTTTTTATTTTTACTCCACTAAGTTTTAAATTATGAATGGGTATTGATTTTGTCACATATTGTTTTTTACATTTATTGTGATATCCAAAATTCATTTTGCATATTGATTTATGAAATACATTGGTTTCTTCTTCTTCTTCTTCTTCTTTTTTTGTGACAGAGTTTCACACTTGTTGCCCAGGCTGGAGTACAATGGTGCTATCTTTGCTCACTGCAACCTCCACCTACGGGGTTCAAGCGATTCTCCTGTCTCAGCCTCCCCAGGAGCTGGGATTACAGGTGCCCGCCACCACTTTTGGCTAATTTTTCTATTTTTAGTAGAGACGAGTTTCACCATATTGGTCAGGCTGGTCTGGTACTCCTGACCTCAGGTGATCCACCTGCCTCAGCCTCCCAAAGTGCTGGAATTCCAGGTGTGAGCCACTGGGCCTGGCCAAGTAAATCTTATTATTTATTTATTTATTTATTTATTTTAAAGATTAGCTTCATAGAATGAGTAGACTGAGCTGGGAAGTGACCACTATTTTTTTCTTTGCTAGAAGAATTCTATAAGATTGAAAGTTTTTTCTATTTTCTCTATTTAGAAGAATTTATTGCTGCAAACATCTGTAGGTTCATTCATTTATGATATCGGTAACTTTTGCCTTTTTTTCTTACCAGTCTGCTAGAGATTTATCAATTTTGTTAGTCTTTTTAGAGAGCTAATTTTTGGCTTCATTCATTTTTCTTAATTACAACTTCGTTTTCTATTTCATTAATTTTTACTCTTATCATAAATGTATTCCTTCAACTTTATTTGGGTTTAATTTAGTTATTTTCCTAGTGTTGGAGACTGCTATTTATATAATTTATTTTTAACTTTTCTATATATGGATTTAACATTATAAACTCCCTTCTGGGACTTTCTTTTGCTGTATTCAACAGATTTTCATATGTTATACTTTTCATTTTCATTCAGTTAAAAATGTGTTCTAACTTTTGTTGCAAGTTTTTCTTTGACCTGTAGATTATTTAGAAGTGTATTGCTTTATTTTTAAATATGTGGGTTTTCTCGTCATCTTTTTATTTATTTCAAGCTTAATTTCAATGTGGTCAGAGAATATAATATACATGATTTGAATCTTTTGTAATTTGATTAGACTTGTTTTATGGCCCAACATGTTGTTCAATTTGCTTCATGAAAAGAAATCTGCAGTTGTGTGAAGTGCTTCATGTGTGTCCACAGATGTCAATTAGCTGAGTTTATATACTGACTGATTTCATGTCAACTTGGTTTATCGGTTACCAAGAAAGATGAATTGAAGCTTTTTACTATGACTCTGTTTGTCTATTTCTCCTTTTAGTTCTGTCAGTTTTTTGCTTTATGTTTGTAGCTATATTTTTCATGCATATAAATTTAGCATTTTAAAATTTATTTCATTGTATATATTTACACTGTAGAACATGATGTTTTGCTATATACGTATACACAGTAAAACAATTACTATAGTCAAACAAATTTATAAATCCAACACTTTCTTTGGTTGACTTTTATGTGTGTGCGTGCGTGTGTGTTAAGAGCATCTAAAATTTCTCTTATCAAATTTTCAGTGTACATTATTATTAATTATATTCCTCAAGAAATTTAGCATTTTTAAATCTTCTTCAAAGTTGACCTTTTTATTATGAAAAAAATTTCTCTTTCTCTAGTAATAGTTCTTGCATTAAAGTCAACTTTAACCCGCGTTAGTACAGTTATACCAACTTTCTCTTGTGAAGTGTTTACGTGGCATATTTTTCCAGTGTTTCAATTTTTCTGTGGTCATATATTTAAGGTTTGTCTATTTTAAACTGCAAATAATTAAGTTTTGCTTTCTACCTCTGTCTTACAACCTAAATCTTCTAATTGGAGTGTCTAATTTATAAGAATAATTATACAAATACAATTTAGATATGATTATATCAAATATCTTACTATTTGCTTCCTTGTTGTACATCACACAATTTTTTTAACTCACTCCACATCCAAATGGTATTTTTGCAGAGTGCAGAACTCTAGGCTTGCAGTTATTTTCTCTCAACATTTGAAGTGCACCATTCACTTATGTTCTGTTTCCACTGTTTTTGTTGAGAGGTCAGCTGTCACTTTTATTACTATTTTTTCTTTGATGTAATATGTCTTTTTACTTTGGCAACATTTTTTCTTATCTTTAGGAGTTTTATTATGTCGTTCAGAGTTGTGATTTTCTTTTCCTTTATCCTGCTTAGAATTTTGTTTTTCAAATCTGTGCTCTGATTCTCCTATAAATCTGTATTATTCTTGTTCATTATTTCTTCAAGTATTGCTTCTGTCTCTTATTTTCTCTCCTTATATTCTGTATTTGCAATTAAATGTATCTTAGACCATTTCACCCTATTCCTTATGTAATTTATATTCTTTTTAGATATTTTCTATATCTTTTGTTCTCTATGCTTTACCCAGATTATTTTCTATTATTCCATCTTCTGTATTAAAAACATTGTTTCCTGATGTATCCCTTCTGTATTAATCCCACTGTTTATTTGTTAAATTCAGTTACTGGATTTATCTTTGATTGCTTTGTATAGTTTATAGTTGTTTCTAATTTTTGCATTTTGTTGTTTATGTTCTTAGACATATTAATCACATTTAAGGTCCATGTTTGTTAACTCTAATATTTGAATTGTATATGGGTCTGTTTCTATTGTCTAGTTTTTCTCTTGGGCCTTTGTTGTGACATGCCTAGTTGCTTTTAATTTATTACTAGATATCTTAAATAAAATTATAGAAGTTCTAGATGATGATTTTTCTACTGCAGAGCATTCACCCTGTCCTATCATAGAGAGCTTGAATGAGGCCACATCAACGTATTTCATTCAGAAATTGAGCTGAGTAGAGACCAAGTTATAGTCCTTATACGCTTTGGTCTACCTCTGCATTGTCTCTCCTTCTGCATTGTCTCTTCTTCTTGAATTCTAAACTTTGGGACTGGCATGTTTAATATTGTTTCTATTTTCAACTCTAGTTTTCTTTTTCTCATCACGATGAGACTGCTGAAAAGTATCTGCTTTTCAGAGCGTTTCCATTTGGCTTCTTAGCTTCTTTCCTTACGCAGTTGAAAAGTTCAAGAAATACTCAAGTGAAACACTATTGAAAGCTAGGCTCAATTCACTGCACCACCTCCTTTTAAAAATTTTTTTGCTCCTTACATCCTAGCTGCCTGAAAGACCTGAACTTTATCTCCTCAGCCCATGAGAATTTCAAAAGCTCTTCTGGCTTTTCTGCCTCTTAGCAATGTCTTCCTTCCCAGATTTTCAGCCTCTCATCTGCACCAAAAATACAAAAATGCCTTGAGCAGAAAAGTAGCTCATAGGACATATCAGCTCACCTCTCTGTTATTTCCTTCTCTTTGAAATGTCTGCCCCTTCAGTACTGGCATCCTGGACAGCTATCTGATGCTTAAAAACAGGTTTTGTTTTTATTTTTAATACAGATTTAAAAAATATTTTTAATGTACATATTGGTTTGCCAAAAGCTACTGTATTTCATCTGGGGATAAAGTCCCTCTCCCCACTTCAAAATTAATATCATATTAAATCTTTGGCTGCAAGACTCAATTAATGAAGAAAGTCACTAGAAGTTAAAAATGGTAATATTTTACTGATGGGAAATTAAAGTAAAATAAAATATTTATAGAGTGCTTTTAATGAATAAAGAGTTGAACTATGCTTTAGATACAGTAATTATAATAATTACTTATAATACTGAAAATAAAAGGCAAAATATAGTCTTTTATTTGATAAAGCTTATAATTTTAAGAAAACAAAAACCCAATGTACTTAATTATTAGAGAACAGATATACACAAAAAAGTAAGTTTACATTCTAGTTCAAGTGTTGGTAAACTATAGCTGTGGTAAAACTATAGCTGTAGTTGTGGTAAACTAAAATGTGGTAAATCTGGTCCACATTCTATTTTGGTGAATAAAGTTTTTTTTTTTTTTTTTTTTTTTTTTTTTACTGGAACATGACCATAATTATTCCTGTATATATTGCTATAAAAACAAAGTTGTTGCAACAGAGATTGTATGGCCTGCAAAGCCAAATTTGTATTTATTGAAGTATTATATATCAGGAATTACTTGCAAACACCTTTTCTAGTTTTAGCATTGTTTTGGGCCATCATTTTATTTTATTTTATTTTTTTGGTTGATGGTTAATTTCAAAAGATCCGTAAGACTTAAACCACTTCTTACTTTTGTGGCTCTTTAAAAACTGTTTGTCCTCACTGGGGTTGTTATAGGTAGTTAGGCATGAGCGGGGCAGGAGCGGGGTCTTCCCCCTACTCACTAGAAATGTTCAGTGATGGTTTGGCAATGATCACATTTGCCTCTCTAAAAGTGATAAATTGGCAGCTGTTGCCAGGGAGAGGCCATTTCCTGATGGTCCACATCAAAATGTTAATTGAATGTAGGCCCCAGGCAGAAGCAACTTCCTGGGCATGCACGTTAAGAGAAAAAAATGGTGAAGTATGATCTTCCAGAAAAGAAAAGAGCCTCAGATGGGCGTGTGTATAACTCCGTAAACACACTGCCTGTGCTCAGTTTCCCAGGGTAAGGAGGCCACCGTGTTTGAGGAAATCCCACCCTAAGGAAAGAATCATGGGAAAGAGGTGAGCCTATAAAGTCCAAGGTAATAAGATGTCTTTTTCTCTCTTTGATATTCAGGTGCCCACTTGGGTCTCTTCCAAGAGATCTTTCCTTTCTTTCCTGTTCTAAGGCCTTTATAGTGAACTTCCCATTCCTGCTCTGGAACATGCCTGGGTCTCTTTTTCCATTTTACGCCCCTCAGTCAAATTCTTTCTTCTGAGTAGGCAAGGGCTGAAGATGCTGCAGTCATGTACAGATTCGCTGCCTATAACTCAGAGTAACTCGGATCTCTTCCACTGCTAACAGGTTCAGGTCTGATGACTTCATTTCTGTGATTGCCATCTTCAGTTACTCTTGCTTAAGCTGAACCTACAACCTTAATTTTTTGTTTGCAACTGACATGGCCTTCTAACTCCTATGCAAAGTTTTTGTGTCATTTGTTGTGTCTTTTCTTATCTGGACAAAATTTATCTAGCTGAGATTATGACTGCGTAAAAAAGCATTTTGAACTGTTGCCAATTTTGGAGCCAGAAGGCTCAATGGGGAAGAACAATCACTTTCATGCCTCGAGACATCCCTTGAGGCATTTTACTTCTCAAGGACCAACCCTTAGGGAGTATTGGGCCAAGTGAAGTATTCCCAAGAGAAATGGAGGGCTCAAAGCAGCCAACTGTAATCTTCATGTGTGTGTCAGCTTAGCTTTCTCAATGAAAACTGCTTTTTGAAATCTTACTCTTTCCTTTCTGGTGGCATCTTCTTTGCCTCCCCTCTGATTTTTATGGGGCGCCTTCAGTCTGTGTAGCACTTCCTGCCCCTGCCGTATTAAGAGACTTGCAGAGTCCCTTTGTCTCTGATTTGAATTACACACAAGTGTTTTGTAGTAACTGGTGCTTATTTTGGCTCTTTATGTAAGTAATTGAATATCCATTAACAGAAGATAATTGGTTGACAGTTTCATTATTCTTGGAATAAATGGAAAGTCTGTGGACTGAGATTGAAGAGGCAAAAAATAGTCTTGGAAATGCAGAGGGTAGATTTATAGAAGATATTTCTGTATTTAAGTGTTAATGCCACACTTAAATAGATGCAGCACAAATTCCTTTCATGTTTCAATCCGTGTTTTTTACCTTACCTAAAGTTATTCAAATGACATAAAAATATATGAATGGATGGAGCACTAGAAACCAAAGGTAAAAAATTCATTTTTAAAGTAGAAGTTCTTGTTAGGTGAGTGAGATAACACATCTGAGGTAACTGCATAAAAATAAAAGTTATTTGTTTATGATTTGTTTCATCAGCATAGCATCAAACTAGAGTGTGATAGATCCCCCCACTCTTTAGCCAGGTTGATTGCTTAAATTATAATGCGCTGCTAAAATGATTTTGTCAATTCCATGTGAATCTTCCACATATGTAGGGGCTTATGGGTAAATCTCCTGATTTTTGTGTGTGTGTGTGTGGGTGAACTCACCAGGTAGCATTGCTGAAAAACTAGAAAACCTCAGGTATCATTCACCAGCTGAAATTTTAATTTTTGCCTGGTATTGCCCTGGTATTTGTAGTAAGTTTTCCAAAACGGAAGATTTAGGGTAACTGAAAGAGTTTATTGATGATCACAATCCCAACTAAATTTGATAATGATATTTCACACTTACCCCAAGTAAAGAGGTGAATACTTACGTAATGAAGATCACACTGTTAGTCCAGTGTAACCCTAGCCATAACCCAATGTCTACATCAATAGAAGTATTAGATATGACCCCTGTCTCTTATACACATCTAGATGTGTATAAGAGACAGCTTCCAAGTGCACTCTTCTTTCCTTTCTTTCCTGTTCTAAAGGCTTTTAAATAAACTCCCATTCCTGCTCTGGAACATGCCTGGGTCTCTTTTTCCGTTTTACGCCCCTCAGTCAAATTCTTTCTTCTGAGTAGGCAAGGGCTGAAGATGCTGCAGTCATGTACAGATTCGCTGCCTATAACTCAGAGTAACTCGGATCTCTTCCACTGCTAACAGGTTCAGGTCTGATGACTTCATTTCTGTGATTGCCATCTTCAGTTACTCTTGCTTAAGCTGAACCTACAACCTTAATTTTTTGTTTGCAACTGACATGGCCTTCTAACTCCTATGCAAAGTTTTTGTGTCATTTGTTGTGTCTTTTCTTATCTGGACAAAATTTATCTAGCTGAGATTATGACTGCGTAAAAAAGCATTTTGAACTGTTGCCAATTTTGGAGCCAGAAGGCTCAATGGGGAAGAACAATCACTTTCATGCCTCGAGACATCCCTTGAGGCATTTTACTTCTCAAGGACCAACCCTTAGGGAGTATTGGGCCAAGTGAAATATTCCCAAGAGAAATGGAGGGCTCAAAGCAGCCAACTGTAATCTTCATGTATGTGTCAGCTTAGCTTTCTCAATGAAAACTGCTTTTTGAAATCTTACTCTTTCCTTTCTGGTGGCATCTTCTTTGCCTCCCCTCTGATTTTTATGGGGCGCCTTCAGTCTGTGTAGCACTTCCTGCCCCTGCCGTATTAAGAGACTTGCAGAGTCCCTTTGTCTCTGATTTGAATTACACACAAGTGTTTTGTAGTAACTGGTGCTTATTTTGGCTCTTTATGTAAGTAATTGAATATCCATTAACAGAAGATAATTGGTTGACAGTTTCATTATTCTTGGAATAAATGGAAAGTCTGTGGACTGAGATTGAAGAGGCAAAAAATAGTCTTGGAAATGCAGAGGGTAGATTTATAGAAGATATTTCTGTATTTAAGTGTTAATGCCACACTTAAATAGATGCAGCACAAATTCCTTTCATGTTTCAATCCGTGTTTTTTACCTTACCTAAAGTTATTCAAATGACATAAAAATATATGAATGGATGGAGCACTAGAAACCAAAGGTAAAAAATTCATTTTTAAAGTAGAAGTTCTTGTTAGGTGAGTGAGATAACACATCTGAGGTAACTGCATAAAAATAAAAGTTATTTGTTTATGATTTGTTTCATCAGCATAGCATCAAACTAGAGTGTGATAGATCCCCCCACTCTTTAGCCAGGTTGATTGCTTAAATTATAATGCGCTGCTAAAATGATTTTGTCAATTCCATGTGAATCTTCCACATATGTAGGGGCTTATGGGTAAATCTCCTGATTTTTGTGTGTGTGTGTGTGGGTGAACTCACCAGGTAGCATTGCTGAAAAACTAGAAAACCTCAGGTATCATTCACCAGCTGAAATTTTAATTTTTGCCTGGTATTGCCCTGGTATTTGTAGTAAGTTTTCCAAAACGGAAGATTTAGGGTAACTGAAAGAGTTTATTGATGATCACAATCCCAACTAAATTTGATAATGATATTTCACACTTACCCCAAGTAAAGAGGTGAATACTTACGTAATGAAGATCACACTGTTAGTCCAGTGTAACCCTAGCCATAACCCAATGTCTACATCAATAGAAGTATTAGATATGACCCATCAGAGTTAGTAGAAGTCGTGCAATTCATGCAACTGATAATTCCTTCTTAACCACTCAATACATTATTGTCCTATTAGATGTGAAAGATTTACAATTTGGGCTCAAACTTGGACACTTGGCTATCCCAAGAACCATTTTGCCACGCTTACATTCTAATTTCCCTTTCCCTTTAACTTCAGTGATTCAAATAGAGGGCAGTGTTTTGTTTGAAACAGCCATCGATGGGTTTTTAGAGGAAAAGTATCTAATTACTGGCCATAAAATCCTTCTAGCCCTCCTCTATTTTTTTTTTTTTTTTTGAGACAGAGTCTTACTCTGTTGCCCAAGCTAGAGCTCAGTGCCACAGTCTTGGCTCACTGCAGTCTCTACCTCCCGGATTCAAGCAATTCTCCTACTTCAGCCTCCCGAGTAGCTAGGATTACAGGTGTGCACCACCATGTTCGGCTAATTTTTGTACTTTTAGTAGAGATCAGGTTTTGCAATGTTGGCCAGGCTGGTCTTGAACTCCTGACCTCAGGTAACCTGCTCACCTCGGCCTCCCTCCCGAAGTGCTGGGATAACAGGCATGAGCCACAACACTGGGTGCTCTATTTTTGAAAGATAAATGAGGAGACTGTAGATGTTTAACGAAGTTCAATTATGTTTCCTTTTAGTTCTTGCTATTGAGGTTGATTTATATGTAACCACAGTGAATTATTTATATCCACAATCAGAGTTTTCTTCTTGTAAGTGTGAGAGATCACAGTGGCATTTATACCTCCTAACCATAGGCTTTCATTAAGATGATTGATTGCTTACATTGATTTATTTGATATGTGGGCATTCCTGTGGTGTGAATTTTCACTTTAAAATGTACACAGTTCATCATTTGGACTCTTCTCTTGGATTGCCATTAATGGGATTTTAAACATGCATTCTTCCAAAATCCTTCCCTTGATTAGGTAAACATTTATTATCCTTGAATAAGATAGGAATCATTGAATGTTTTTCCAGATTTTGTGGGGGTACTTAATGAGCATTATTATTCTTAACATTTAGATGTTTCTTCTACTTGATATCAGTGATTGCCAGTTTCTTCAGACCCCTATAACGAGAGTTGGAAGCAGATTTATAATCAAAGGGATGTTCAACTTTAAACACTAAAAGGAGTAGAAACAACTCACACTAGTTGTTCCAAAGCGCTGGATTACATTTTAAAACTCCTTTTGAACTATGATTCTGTGGAGACACTGTACTGAGTGCATTGCTGCTTATTAGAAAATCTGACTCAGGAAACAAGTATGCATCCACACATATGAATATATACAGGTTATATACGATATATGTTTTATATTAAAATATAGTTTAAATATATACATATATTTTATATAAAATATATACATATATGTATATAATATAGTTTGTATATGTATATATTTTGTATATATGTATATAATATATTTTGTGTATGTATATAAGTATATTTTGTATATAAATGTGTATATATTATATATAAAATATATGTATATATTTATATATAAATTTATAAATTTGTATATATATTATATATATAATGTGGGTGATTTGGTACAGAGAGAGAGAGGAATATAGTCAACCAGATACACTTACTGAAAGTTCTAGAGAAAAAGTTTTGGTAAATAAGATTCCCACTGCCTAGTACAAATTTCTAGAATCCGTAATTTGGAAACAAATGACACTTACACACTTACGGTAGCAGCTATTGTATCCCTCAAAAGATATGTCCATGTCTTATTTAAGTACCTGTGACTATGACTTTATTTGGGATATAGGGCTGTTGCAGATATAATTAAATTAAGGATCCAGAGTTGATTTCATTCTGGATTTAGGAATGGACCAGAATCCAGTGGTTGTTTTCCTTATAAGAGAGGAGACAGAGATTTGACACACACCGGGACAAAGGCAATGTGTCCATGGAGGCAGAGATTGAGTTACACTGCCACAGCCAGGAGGCTTGGAGTGAGGAGCCAAAATGCCCACTACCAGAAGCTGGAAGAGGCAAGGAAGAACTTTTCCCTAGAGCCTTCCCAGGAAGCATTACTCTACTTATACCTTGATTTTGGACTTCTGACTTCCGTCACTGAGAGAGAATAAATTTCTGTGTGATAAGCCACCACAGTTTTGGTAATTTGTTGTAGCAGCCTTGGGAAATTAATACAATGTACATACTGTCATCCACATGAAGTACTCCCCCTAGATTTGTGCCACATGACACCTGCATGATCAGATAGCCCAGATCTTCATGTTTAGAACACATCCAGTTGTCCTTTGCAAAATTTACTCCCCAGTGTTGATATTCATGAAATTTCTGTACTGTACTTTGAATTACTTGTTTTTTAATCTTAGTCAAGAAATTTTGTGTTCCTATTAAGCTTTCCTAGACAAATTTCAATCAAGATACTCTTGTGGACTTGGACACTTTACGTAGATTACTTAATAAGCATACTTTATATTCTCTATGGTTATCCCTCTGGCTTTTGTAAAATGCTTACAAATTTAGCACTTTATATGATCATTTTTTTTATTGTTATGCACACAAAATATTTATGCAGTAATAAAATTGGAAAATAAACAGGTTAAGCCTCCTGCCCTTAGACTAAAAATGACAGGGACTCAGAAAGGGAACTCTCCTTTCTCAGAACTATTATTGTATTTATTGTCAGTATACTCAGGTAAGCACTTGGCTATACAAAGATGGGCTTCATCTCAAATCATTTCTTAGGCATAAATCTTATCTCCTCAACTATTGGCACCAGCTTTCTGAAAGCAGCAATTGCCTTAAACCCTTCACATGACCATCGCCTCTCCAGGGATGTCTCTGATATAGTTGCTTGATAAATGCTAATCCGACTAAATTGATGTGTGGGCTTCCGAGTCACACTTCAGCATTTTAGATCATTTCCAGAAATTTCTACAGGATGTGAGAATGTATGATGATGAAAAAATCATCAAACCCCTCCCTCTGACATCTATTATTTAATTGGCTGTCAAGTTTAGAAGAAAATAACTTTAATATTATACAGAGAAAAGATTTTATAAACTGTAATCAATTGTTTAGGAGTCTACTAACCTCAAAAAGAAATACACATAACATATTCCTAGAGGAAGGTAACTTTGGAAGCTAAATTTGTGACAAAGTTTTTTTGGGGAAGATAGGAAAGAAATTAGATGTATGGTTACAAATAGTTCTGTAGATTGAAAATTAGGCAGCTCTTTCAATTGGCAGGAGTGAAGGGGATGGGTAACTTTAGTCCAGTGCGGAAGAAAAAAAAGCATGGACTGGTCACTCTGTATTGAACTTGAGTATTTCTTATTTTAATTGACAACATTCACGTCTCTGAGCTTCTCATTTAGACTTTGATAAAATCAACTTGCAGAGGCAGATGGCAGGCTGTTATTTTTAATTCACAAGCCATGTTAAATGTATGCCATATGTTATAGAACTTTTCAGGCTCAGCCTTTTGAGTGCTACCACAATAAACTCACCAACTTACAGAAAAGGAAATCTGACAGGAAGAATTATGCACTTGCGGGTTACATTTTTGAAACCGAAGTCAGTTACTTGTCTCTTTGCCTGATTTAAGGAGGGGGTGGGTGAGGAAGAAAAACCTCTCAGCAAAATGAGAAGCCACACATTGAAATGGTAATATCTGTGTAAAAGAGAAGTGGGATTAGAGTGTCTGATTGTTGCTTTGTACTGAGAAGTGATATGTCATATCAACAGTAAGACACCTCTGAAGAATATATAAGGCAGCCCATTATAATCCATAAAGAGACTCAAACATGAGTTCTAATTTGTATACTGCCAATGACCTTCAGCAGAGGACTCATCTCTCTGGCCTTCAGCAGTACATATGTCAAATAAAAAAGAAGTTGAATTAGGTAATCCCTAAAACCTCTTCCCAAATTTACATAGAATTTACATTTGTACTTTACATACTACAAATCACAACCCATACTCCTGGCTGCTTATGGTTAATTACTGACATTTTTATAGGTGCCATATTATACATAATTGTTTCCTTTTTGAGCAATTCTTCACTTGACAAGACTCGTTCAGTTGCTATTAGTGAAGGTCGCCATGGTCAACAAATGTCTTGTTGGGTTACTTTTATGAAATCTGTTTATTTATTCATCATATGCCTGTGATCTTTGTCTGCAAGAGGTTTGATATCTGAGACGTTACACTGGTAATAGACATACAAGCGAAACTTTTGAGCACCTGCCTCTGCTCCCCTGGAGACAAATCAGTTTGTGGAGACATGATTCTACAGATCAGGATTGCTAGTTTCTAGTGATAAGGATTTAAGAAACCTTTATCCACTGATGAGAACTTTTGCCAGTGTTTACTTACTGCACTATTTAATATTCATATTCATATTCATAGTAAATTGTCTGTTAAAATGAGTTTTTATGAACATCTTACTTTCCTTTTGGATTCATTAAGTAGAATAGGAAACGCCTCCTGCTGCATGAGCAAGAAATGCGAGGGAATTGTCAGATGACGCCAGAAATATCTGAACTACCTGGCTGGGGTCTAGGGGTAAAGAAAGGGGGAAGCTTTACAAGAAAAATGCAAAGGAAGGCTATGGCTCTCAGAGAATAATTTATGTGCTGCTCTTCTTTCCTTCTCATGGGATCCTCATCCTTTTAGTGCTCTGCTCTTATCTGGGAGTCCTGAGTGTGACACTCGTGTTCAGCCAGAAGCACGAGATGTAAGTCAGGGCTTACCTGGTGTGTCTTGAGTGGGGTGGAGGCAGGTAGTAGGGATCTGAAATTCTTTCATAAAGTATTCATATCTTTGAATTAAACTGTGTCTTTATTAAAGGTGAGGATTGCACAGGAAGTGTGCCCTTTTTCATAACTCAGAGTCACCTTTGTATAACCCTCAGGCTTTATTCTTATTGTAACTTCCTAGTTTCTATTTCAATATGGTAAGTGAACATAGCAGCTCCCTGAGATGATTTTCCTGCTCCTACCTGGTTTTCCTTTTGCCACCACAAAAAACATGGCAAGAGAGCCTTCCCTTACTCCCATGCTCCTACTTGTACTTACACCCTCCGCCTCTCGCTCTCTCTTCTTTCACACTTCTATACACACGCACACACACGAACTTACACGTAAAGATGTGTTAGGCATCTGGTTTTGCTGTTACCATTGTTACCTGCCACTGTACAAAATGCTGTTCCCTAAGCACACTACTTTCAGAGTCATTTCTTTATGTGTTTGTCTTGCCTACTTCCTGAGCCTGTACTCCTTGAGGACAGGGGCTCTGTCCTATTTATATTTATATTCCTAAAATGTTGCTGGATCTCGTACATAGGGAGGACACAGTTAGGTGTTTATTGAGTCAAAACGATGAACTGAGTAAAAAAGTTCAGTAAAGTATGAATTAACAAACAGTCTATCTGGTTAGGTCAAGAACTTCCTTGATTTCTAGGTCATTTATTTATTCAGTCATTCATTAGGCAACTGTTTCATTAATGATTTCACAGAAGAGGTTGATAACACCGGAAGTGATTGCTTGCCCTGTGGAGTTTGTCGTTTGTGTATATATGCGTGCATGTAAATCTGCACATGTATATATAGAACGAGAACAGCTATTAAACGGAAAATTATTTGTTTTACAATGTTGGTTTAATCATTTCCACTAATCTTTTTGTTGCCTTCAAAGTTTTTGGAACATTTTTATATATAGATATCTGGTCAAAGTGTGTTGCACTGCCAACTGCAGTTGAGATTTGAGAGTCCAGAATAGACGGACCAGATGGGCAGCTTCCCTCACAGTAGAGTTTCCCAAAGTGCATTCAGCAGAATACTTGTTTCGAGGGGTGTTAAATGGGATGTTACTAGGTGTTATGAGAAAAGAAACAGAGATAGAGATAAAAGCAGAGCATGAGATTTACATACTCATATCATATACATATATGAGAAACATTTGAATTAAATGAAGGTAAACAGATTTATTCCTTCAAGATCATCTTTCAGAACCTTTAATTCACCAACATACGTTGAAAAGGAATAAGAAACAGAAATCAATTTGATCATTTCTCCAATTTATTTTCTAGAAAACTTCTAATTTGTAAAGCATCCCCACGGACTGTTGGTCTTATACGACCATAGGAAATTGCTGGATTATTAAATGGTAATTGAATTGTGCAGTCCTGATTGGGCCACACTTTGTGAATTCATAGGTTTCTGTGGGTATGGTGTATATCTGAGATCTCTGCTTGTCCTGAGGTCTGATCTACATGTGTTTCTAATTTTTCTGGATGTTATTTGACATCTGGCTTCTGGCCACAGTAGTAATGTTTCCCACTCATCCTCTTGGTTTCCTTCCTTTTTTCAGGCAGTGTTCAATTAGGCAATCAGAAACATCTCAAGATATTTTAAGCAGAGATTTGATTCAGGGAATTGTGTAAAAGGTATTGGAAAGTCGGAAAGCAAATAGGAGAAGGTAGAGAGGGACTGGAACAAACCAAAGGACATTTTTGGTTTTGTTTTCTAAATTCATGTTCTTAAAGCTTCTAGGCTAGAGCCACCTTGCTCTTCATACTGAGTTGCTAGAGGTGCTGCTGCTGCCTCTGCTGTAATTGGAGCCACACTGATGCCACTGAGTTGGACTCATCCAGGAGGTTGGAGTCTCACTGATACTGCTGAAATGACCACCCACACAGCTAGAGCTCAGTTACCCGTGGTTGCCTTTAGTTGCCTGTGGCTGGTACTGTCAATGAGTTGGCCAAAAGGAAAAATAAATGTCATCTCCCTTCTCCCTTATTTCAAACCTTCTGCTATTGTCTCCCATTGAAGGAACTCATTAGGAGGTCAATTGGCAAGGGAGTTTTACAAATGTGGCATGCAAGTCTCCAGCCCTGGTGTACACAGGAGATTATAGAAAAGCAAGTATAGAGATTAAAGCAGCAGACGCCCTTGAATGCAGTCCACTTTTTAAGGTACTCGGCATCCATAAGCACCTTTGTATTCATACTTAAGCTTTGATAGAAGAATAAGAGGCATGGACCTCTCCTTAACAAGGTGTACTATCACTTTTTATAAATAGAGACAGGTGATTAAACCACTGGTAAAATTTATTAACTTTATAAAACTGTCCACTGTATGGATCCTCTGTGTAAAAGCCTCTGCTGACCTGCACTTCTTTATGTAGCTTATATCCTAAGGTTCGTAGTTAGAGTCATTTCCTTACAAATTTTCTCCACTTCCTAGTCTTTCTCTATTTTCCCTGACAAACCTCAGTCCCAAATTAACCTCAATCAGCTAATTTCTTCTGTATCTGGTCCCTTTGCAAGTAAGTGTTACCGGAGAAAACTATGTAAACCAGCAGATCTTGTATCAGAGTAAGTTAAAATTATTAGCCTCAAGTGAGCATTCTGTATTACCCAGCCCTTCTCTACTAAGTTTGTCCTCTACTCTGTGCAGTGGTTATTTCAAAATCCCTGCTTGCTTCCTCACATTCATTCAATAGTACTGGGAAAAAAGAAACCAACAGCTCTGAGATCTACCATCTTCCCAAGAGAGAGTCTTATACGAATCCACATCTGCACCTGACCTCCCTTCCATCCTTGTGCCGCTGTTCTTCATTCTCTTAAAGGCTGATGCCTTCTGGTGTATTGCACTGGTTCCTTCAAATAAAGTTTCTATTACTAGTAATACACTTACACTGGAGTGCAACATCTCTCACTTTCTCAAGATTTCTGCTTTTGTTTCAAGAAAAAATTCACACCATCACTGACAATCTCTGCCTCTGCACTACTCCTGTCACCAGATGAACATGATCACAAATTTTAAATAACAAAAAGAGCAAAACAACTCTCGATGTTTTGTCATTATCTTTTAGCCACTTTATTTCTCTGGTCCATTTCAGAGGTTGCCTCTGCTTCCTCATTTCCCACTTATTCTTTCCTGTGCCCCAGTTTGGCTTCTTCCACCAACTCT
>NW_012109064.1:881518-884378 GCF_000951045.1 Mandrillus leucophaeus
ATAGTACTGGGAAAAAAGAAACCAACAGCTCTGAGATCTACCATCTTCCCAAGAGAGAGTCTTATATGAATCCACATCTGCACCTGACCTCCCTTCCATCCTTGTGCCGCTGTTCTTCATTCTCTTAAAGGCTAATGCCTTCTGGTGTATTGCACTGGTTCCTTCAAATAAAGTTTCTATTACTAGTAATACACTTACACTGGAGTGCAACATCTCTCACTTCCTCAAGATTTCTGCTTTTATTTCAAGAAAAAATTCACACCATCGCTGACAATCCCTGCCTCTGCACTACTCCTGTCACCAGATAAACATGATCACAGATTTTAAATAACAAAAAAAGCAAAACAACTCTTGATGTTTTGTCATTATCTTTTAGCCGCTTTATTTCTCTGGTCCATTTCAGAGGTTGCCTCTGCTTCCTCATTTCCCACTTATTCTTTCCTGTGCCCCAGTTTGGCTTCTTCCACCAACTCTCCACTGAGACTGCTTATGTCAAGTAACCAATAAACTCCATTTAAGGAAATCAAATGGACAGACACTTCCCTGCTCATTTTCCTTGGCACAGCTGATACTTTCTTCTGAAAATTTACTCTTATTTTCTTGTTGTTTCTTAATATAGCTCCTTTTGGAAAAAGTACTTCTACTTGTTGACAATCTTCAGGCTCATATTTTAGGGGGATGTTCTCTTTCTCTATAGTCTTCCTAAAAGTTTTCATTAATTGCCAGAATTCTTGATGACTCTAAAATCCCCATCTCCAGCTAAGAGAATGCCTCTGAGCTTCAGTCTTGAATACATGACTAAATTCATCACAACATCACTTAAGTATCTCTCAGGCACCTCAAACCCCAAACCTCTAAAATTTAGCCTGTGGTTTTCTTTTTCAAATCTATTTTTTATTGAGTGCATTCCTCATCTTAGAAAATGGTCCTATCCACTTAACAAAACCAGATTATTTGAGAATCATCCTCATTTATTCTTTCTTCTGTCCTCTATGCAATGAATCTTCCTCATTCATTTAAACAGTATGACCTGTGGATTTCATAGGAAATTATATCTCTTCATCTTCACTGCTGCCCAGCTTGTGCAAGGCTCCATCTTCTTCTGGTTACACTAAAAAGCCATCCTCTGGCCAATGTTTTCTAATGCAGTACATGACCCTGACCTTGGTCTACATCTTTAACTTCATCTCCAGTCTTATTCGTCTCCTCATTTACTCTTCAAGCAACCTTGGACTCCTTTTGGTTTTCCAAATACATCAACTTGTTCCTTGCTTTAGGATCTTTTCTCACCCTGTCTTCTCTTCTGGGAGCTCCCTCCCTCCAGGAAATTCTGTCATTTTCTCATCCTTCATAACTGATCAAAAAATGTTTACCTTTATTGTCTGACTTAGGTCCTCTCATTTTCCTCTTACAGCATTTAGTTTACTTTCATCCTAGCACTGATTTCAATGTATGATTACCTGTATATGATTTTGGATTTATGGATTGATGGTTTGGATTCCTTTCTGAGTTATAAGCTCTATAAGACAGGAACTTTGTTGATTTCATTTAGTAATAGGTCCATTGCCTGATGCATAGTAGATACGCAATAGTATTTGCTGACGGAATGAAAGCATGAAGAATAATATCTAAATGGAATTGTAGGAAGAACTCCACAGAGAAGTGTGATTGTTTGAATCTCATCTATTGAGCTTTAACAAGAAGCCTAGATAGAGAATTGTTTGGTTTGAAGGATTAAATACAGGGAAGTAAGAATTTTCCACTTTAATGTGGACATTAAACATCTGTGACTAATATCGAGCCTGTCCTCATAGAAGAAGCTCTTTGTCAGCCAAATACTGAAGAGGCTCTGAAAATAACTGCAGATCAAAACTCCTGCGATGGTTTGAATGTGTCTCCCAAGAAAGCATGTGTTGGAAACCTAATCCCCAGTGCAACGGTATTGGAAGGTGAAACCTAATGAGAAGTGTTAGGTTACAAAGGCTCCACCCTCATGAATGGACTTCAATCCCCTGCTCTTTCATGTTCTATTGACCTCTTAATTTCTTCCATGAAATGACAGAGCAAAGACACCCTCACTAGATGAAGCCTCTTGATCTTGGACTTCCTAACTTCCAGACCTAAGAGCCAAATAGATTTCTTTTCTTTGTAAATTATCTGATCTCAAGTATTCTTTTATTAGCAGCAAGAAGTGGATTAAGACAGCTCCCAAGAGAACACCATCATTAAGCTGTTGGCAGATGTCTACTAGGATTACTAGTTTCTTTTAAAATGCCTTGGTTTTGCCTGTGGTTTATTCAGTAACACAGGATTCTGAGCTTTGCATCACTTTATTGTGTAACAGCAGGCTAGAACTTTTGATATTGTTGAAAGCCTTGGGAAGAAACCAAGATAAATTCCATTTTGAATTGTCTTCTCTTTCTCATGCAGTAGAAAGTGAATAGAAGAAAGGATCCCTGAAAAGTGAAAAAGTATATTATTTTCTTTGGCCTGACAACTTTTACGGGTGGGAAGAAGTTGGGTACTGTTCTTCTGTTAACATGAGGAGAGAAGGACTTTGTGAAAACCTCCCCTTGCCTTAGTTGATTAAAGCTCCTTATTTAATCTCATGGGAATAAGAGCAGTAAGGCCATTCACAGACAGCCATAGAGAGTCAACTCTCCCTGGCACACTTTTCCTATTTACAGTTAAGAGCTTGTAGGTAGAGTCAGCTACCAATTTAGGAAGATTTAACTTTTAGTATTTTGCCCAAGTTTTATTTTTTAATGGTGCAGTTTTCACAGTACTATTTAAAAAAGAAAGAAAATAAAAGATGAAAAACAAAACTTGTACAAGATCTCTCCATGATTATAATTTGTGT
>NW_012109064.1:886098-888581 GCF_000951045.1 Mandrillus leucophaeus
TCATTTTCCTCTTACAGCATTTAGTTTACTTTCATCCTAGCACTGATTTCAATGTATGATTACCTGTATATGATTTTGGATTTATGGATTGATGGTTTGGATTCCTTTCTGAGTTATAAGCTCTATAAGACAGGAACTTTGTTGATTTCATTTAGTAATAGGTCCATTGCCTGATGCATAGTAGATACGCAATAGTATTTGCTGACGGAATGAAAGCATGAAGAATAATATCTAAATGGAATTGTAGGAAGAACTCCACAGAGAAGTGTGATTGTTTGAATCTCATCTATTGAGCTCTAACAAGAAGCCTAGATAGAGAATTGTTTGGTTTGAAGGATTAAATACAGGGAAGTAAGAATTTTCCACTTTAATGTGGACATTAAACATCTGTGACTAATATCGAGCCTGTCCTCATAGAAGAAGCTCTTTGTCAGCCAAATACTGAAGAGGCTCTGAAAATAACTGCAGATCAAAACTCCTGCGATGGTTTGAATGTGTCTCCCAAGAAAGCATGTGTTGGAAACCTAATCCCCAGTGCAACGGTATTGGAAGGTGAAACCTAATGAGAAGTGTTAGGTTACAAAGGCTCCACCCTCATGAATGGACTTCAATCCCCTGCTCTTTCATGTTCTATTGACCTCTTAATTTCTTCCATGAAATGACAGAGCAAAGACACCCTCACTAGATGAAGCCTCTTGATCTTGGACTTCCTAACTTCCAGACCTAAGAGCCAAATAGATTTCTTTTCTTTGTAAATTATCTGATCTCAAGTATTCTTTTATTAGCAGCAAGAAGTGGATTAAGACAGCTCCCAAGAGAACACCATCATTAAGCTGTTGGCAGATGTCTACTAGGATTACTAGTTTCTTTTAAAATGCCTTGGTTTTGCCTGTGGTTTATTCAGTAACACAGGATTCTGAGCTTTGCATCACTTTATTGTGTAACAGCAGGCTAGAACTTTTGATATTGTTGAAAGCCTTGGGAAGAAACCAAGATAAATTCCATTTTGAATTGTCTTCTCTTTCTCATGCAGTAGAAAGTGAATAGAAGAAAGGATCCCTGAAAAGTGAAAAAGTATATTATTTTCTTTGGCCTGACAACTTTTACGGGTGGGAAGAAGTTGGGTACTGTTCTTCTGTTAACATGAGGAGAGAAGGACTTTGTGAAAACCTCCCCTTGCCTTAGTTGATTAAAGCTCCTTATTTAATCTCATGGGAATAAGAGCAGTAAGGCCATTCACAGACAGCCATAGAGAGTCAACTCTCCCTGGCACACTTTTCCTATTTACAGTTAAGAGCTTGTAGGTAGAGTCAGCTACCAATTTAGGAAGATTTAACTTTTAGTATTTTGCCCAAGTTTTATTTTTTAATGGTGCAGTTTTCACAGTACTATTTAAAAAAGAAAGAAAATAAAAGATGAAAAACAAAACTTGTACAAGATCTCTCCATGATTATAATTTGTGTAACCTTATCTGGGTCTGTGTATCTACACTATATTGCTTAACCAAAAGGGCTTGCCTGCGTGCTTGCTTTTGGTGGCTGTGAGGAAAGGGTGAAATATTTGGAAGACTGATTCATACTTTGTAGTAAGTTTTAGGGTGGTGAAAACCGGTCTTCCAATCCAATGGCAGTTTGGATGATGAAAAAGGGTCAAATTTTGGAAAACTCAGTGGTGTTACAGGAAGAAAGAATGAGCAGAGAATGGATGGAGAAGTGACTCTGGAGGTATAGACACACTTCAGCCCATTGAGCTCTATTATTTATTGAACCTTCTCTTTGGTTCATTAAACCAAACTGAAGCTATGGAACATCATAGCTTTTGTGTTTTCTCTTGAGAGCTTCTGCAAAATGAAAGCCTGAAGATTCTAAAAGGTACCAATACATAGGAAATAGGAGATAATGGCAATAAGAAAACTGGACAATCGCTAGTCCTGTTTTTCAAATGATCAGAATACATTTTATCTAGTTCTCATTTTTTTCATATATTTCTGTTGTCCTAATTAAGGTTTATTATGAACACCAGGAGTTGAGGATCATTGTATTTTTCTCTAGTTGGTGAGACTTTTATAATTACTAAATTATAACCAACTAGGAATGATTAGAGGACTATCTTGTTTTCAACAGCATTTTTCATTCCAGTTACTAATTTTGACTCTCCTTTTCTCCACAATACTGTGTGGAAGGCAAAGTTAGGGTCAATACTAAATGCAGACTATATGATCCTATACTCATGTAGCCAAAATTTAGTTCTAAGTTCCTCAGCATTCAGGGCAATGATGTTATTTGTATTAAAAGACGCCTAGTTCTAAATACTAAAGTGAGTTGCTTCAAGGAAGTATAACCGTCTTCGGGACCTGGAGTAGTGTCTGCTATGGGTTTTTACACAAAGAAGACATTCTATAATAGAGAGATGTATACCTGCAATACCTTCTCTACAATACACCCAGCAGTGAATTTTGTATGCTAAATCTTATATAATCCTTC
>NW_012109064.1:889930-890864 GCF_000951045.1 Mandrillus leucophaeus
ATATCCCTTAAAAATCATGAAAACGAGATGGCCATATTAAGTTTATAGAAGTCAGTTAGGTAAAGGTCTTTGTGGAATCTCTGCCAAAAGGTACTAGACTGGAAGGAGGTATTTATACTCTATCTTAACTTGGATTGTGACACACCATTTAAGGTATTATTAAGTTTTTATTGGCGGAGTCAAAGTACATTGAACCAAAAATAAAATGTTCACATTTAGTTCATATTACATATTTTCTATATCCCTTAAACATCATAACATATCACTGATTTTCGATCTTGCCAATTATGGCAAAACAAATATTAGTGGAGAAGCTTAGATTTTGGTTCTCTCAAAGTAATCACATAGTCAGGTAACCCAGATATATCTAAATTCTCTTCTGAACTTCAGCCTGTTTTCTGTGATGTTTCTAAGGCAACTGTACATCTAAGGTATAATACGAATAGAAATCAAAGTATAATTCATTCAAAATTTTTCATCAAATATCAACAAGCATGCCAGGCACTGTCCTAAGGTGCTAGGGATATTGCAGTGAACAAAAGAGACAGAAATGCTTTGTTGTCGAGCTTACATTCTAGTAAGCAAATAAATAAAATGTGGAACAGGTTAGATTCATTTAAAAAATAATCCAGAGTACTTCTTAATGTCTCAAAGCAGACATATGTGTCAGAGCTGGCCTAGAGCATCTGACGTATGCTCAACTCACATGAAGAAGCTCTCCTTTTATCTTTTAATTTATTTACTTACGTATTTATTTTTAAGTTTTAGATTTGTAGGCACATGTGTTTGTTTACTACATGGGTATATCGCATACTGGTGGGGATCTGGCTCCTAGTATACTCATTACCCAAACAGTGAAAATTGCACCCCACAGGCAATTTTGCAACCCTTGCTCCTCCTTTACCCTCCCTGCTTTTGAAACTCCTGGTGTCTA
>NW_012109064.1:890914-891515 GCF_000951045.1 Mandrillus leucophaeus
TAAAGTGAGTTGCTTCAAGGAAGTATAACCGTCTTCGGGACCTGGAGTAGTGTCTGCTATGGGTTTTTACACAAAGAAGACATTCTATAATAGAGAGATGTATACCTGCAATACCTTCTCTACAATACACCCAGCAGTGAATTTTGTATGCTAAATCTTATATAATCCTTCAATAAAAAAGTTTGACTACCTCAAGCTAAAGTATGATTGAATATTGGTAAATACATGAAGGAACAAGGAAAGTGGAAAGAAAGAATACTTTACACTGATTGAACAACAAAAATGTAGAATACCTGGGGAAGTATGTCATATCTCAGAAATATTATGAACTAGTACTAGAAAGAAAAGGTAATTCTCTCCTATTTTACCAGGAGACTTTAAAAATTATTATTATTTTGTTTTATGGGGTCTTGCTCTGTTGCCAGGCTGGAATGCAGTGGCGCAATCTTGGCTCATCACAACCTCTGCCTCCCAGGTTCAAGTGATTCTGCTGCTTCAGTCCCCGAGTAGCTGGGACTACAGGTGCACGCCACTACACCTAGCTAATTTTTGTATTTTTAGTAGAGATGGGGTTTCACCATGTTGGCCAGAATGGTCTTAA
>NW_012109064.1:894540-897327 GCF_000951045.1 Mandrillus leucophaeus
TTTTTTTCATCCAGTTAACTGTTAATGTTATCCTTATCTTTACTGTACCCCAGTTGGCCACAGTGGTGCCAGTGGTGAGTGTGCCCTACCCACAACACAGGTGAGAGAAAAAGTAGAGAGAAGTCTTATGGCAGTGATTTTGCCCACTACTAAACATGATCATATAATGCCATCACTCAACATTTGTAACTTCTTCTTGAGATAGAGCCAGTGTGTTGGAGAGATGGAGACACTCTCAGAGTTAGAAGTAATGTGGAAAAAGGAAACTTCCCCCTGTCCATCACCTGCTGCACAAGAAATCATGCGTTACCATTGCCAGGAAAATACTTACTATACATGTAATACAAACAAATTATTCCGATTTGGACTGCACTCCTCCATTGACACAGAACCAGTAAGTATACTCCGGTGGTGTTCATTGGCTTCATTTTCTGGAAATGTCACAAAACCTAAATATGGATGCCTGTAGCCCAGGATACATAGCTTGGCTATGATCTGCATCAAGAGAATCCCCCTTCAATGCACTCTCACAGCTGTGATGCTTCTTTTTAATTTTTATAGTTAATTTATTTTGCTTAAATATGGAGTAATGAGGATAACGTTTCCTTCCCCCCTGTAAGATTATAGTACTACAGTCAGGTAAAAATTTCTTGGTATACATGGTAATTATCTGAGGAGTATATAATTTCTTGTAAATTGGCTGCTGCTACTGCACTAATTCAGAAGGCACTAACTCATTCACAAACAGGATCATTAGAAGCCAAGCCAAATCTACCTGGAACAGTACACCAAAGCTGCTTCAGGACTCCTCTCTCTCTCTCTCTCTCTCTCTCTCTCTCTGTCTCATTAATTCCATTTTCAGGCGGCTGGAGCAGGTGGGGCATTTTATCTTCTCATCTCATTAATCACTTGTGGGTTGCTGAGGAGAGCTCTATTATTGCCTGGTCAAAAGACAGCATAATCCATAACATCTTCTGGCAGCAGCACAGCCAGCTGTGGGGCCAAGGTGTTACTATGTAATCAGGCTGAAGTAATTTATGCAAACTAACATGATACATCTGCAAAGGAAACCTGCTTGCTCAACCAGGAGCGAGATGATTGCTTTAACCCCCACCTGCAGGATCGGCCCCCTGCAGCATCGTCATGTGATCAAAACTAGCTTTTACTCTCCTGACATTTCTGCTCTGTATCTTCTCTCCTTCCTACCGCATTCCACACTCCAGTGTCCCAGGATCCTTCCAGAACTCTGCTCTACCTTGCCTCTATCTCACTAACTGCTCTCAGATTTCTGATCCAGACACTGTTTTCTAAAAAAATGCATCGCCCCTTCCACATTTTTTTTTTTTTACTATGACTAAATTTTTAGTTAAAACGTAGCAATTTGAAGGTGAAATTCTGTTAGTGTTACTTGACACTCCTGAAATTCTATATAGGCTGCTGCTTTTCAACTATTTTATCACTCAAATTTTTCATGAACCGCACAAAAATCTGCATATGTTGACTGTTAACTAATATATTTTATCATTAAAAAATCACAGCCGTAACATAACTGCTAAAGTGATTATTTGGTGATGGAGTTGATATAATTCTAGCCAAAAGTGAAGGACTCTGACACTTTACTAACTTTTCAGGGGGAAATAGAAGATACACACTAGCTCTTTCTGAGATACGTAAAATAGGTTAGGGATCCCCATTACTTGGTTTTCAGAATAGATGGTAACTTGTAGGTAAGGTGGCCCAGGCTTCACGCTCCCTGAGGAACCCAAGATATAGCTCTAGCAACAAAGAGCATTATTTCGGAAAGTTGGACAGATGATGCTTTATGCTATTATTAAAGGAATGGTAACTGAGGTATTTAGTAAAGAGACTCAAAAGTATTAAGCCTTACTCTTCAGAAGAAGGTTTGCGAAGCCTGATATTTAAAGACTTTAGGGATATTTTTTGTTCAGTTTTGTTTTTGTTGACAATTAGATTATAGCAGTCAAGTAGCTAGATGCCAGATGATAGAGCAGGTTCCAGGACTATATACTTTTAAGGTATTATTTAATTCTTTAATAACATTTAAATATGATTATCACTTGGTTAGAATGTCGGAAGAAATAACTCCGGTAAACATTGGCTGGAATTATTAGTAATTCTGTAGTTCCTCTTTTTAAAGCTGTGCTATAGTAAATTTGTTTTAAAACCTGCATCTAGCCTAAGGTCTGGGGCATGGTTTCCCACCGAAATTTACTGTATGTGCTGTGCTTAACCTTTAGTGTGTCATAGACTTGTGTGGCAGCTTGGTGAAGGGAAGGGATCCCCTAACACAACTGTGATTTATTGCTTGTCACAGGGATAATTGAAGAAAATGATACGTGTTAGAGGTTAGTAAAAATAAAAATGAAAATTTTTCCCCATCTAAGAATTTGGCCCCTCTGCATTCTCAGATTAAGAACCCCTGCAAGTGTTTTATTTTTGTGAGTTGTTGGAGTGCAGTCAAGATTTGGTATTGGTTAAGTTTCACGTAACAAGATAATGCAGAGGATTTTTTCAACTATTAAATCAACCCACAATTTTATAACCAGAAATGCATATTGAAGCAGAGCTCTGATACTTTCTCTGCCTTTGAAGTCTTGATTCTCACTCTATGCTGACTTGTTCCACATCCACCTGAAGTGCATTTCTTTACCCTTTCTACAGTGAATGTATGACTATTGTCCTACTCTATAGTGTTCTCTTTGCTTAAAACAAACAAACAAACGAAAAGCACCAAACAAATGAAAGAATCTCCTCTTGATCTTCTGA
>NW_012109064.1:901712-903053 GCF_000951045.1 Mandrillus leucophaeus
GAACAAATCCATAGTATAAATGTCATATTACACTCCAGCTTATCTGTCAATCTTTTCAAAAAAGTTTAATTTGAGATTTCTGTGGGTTCATAGTAGGTACATATATTTATGGGATGCATGAGATATTTTGATATAAGCATGCAAGGTGAAATAAGCACATCCTAGAGAATGGGGTACCTATCCTCTCAAGTATTTATCCTTTGTATTACAAACAATCCAGTTACACATTTCAGTTATTTAAAAATGTACAATTAAGTTATTATTGACTATAGTCCCCTCTTGTGCTATCAAACAGTAGATCTTATTCATTCTTTCTATCTTTTTGTGTCCATTAACTATCCCCATCTCCTCCCTGCCAAGATCCCCACTGGTTATCAGATTCTGGGAAGGTAGTGGAAGGTAACCACCCTTCTACTCTTTATGTCCATGAGTTCAATTGTTTTGACTTTTAGATCCCACAAATAAGTGAGAACATGTAATGTTTGTCTTTCTGTGCCTGGATTATTTAGCTTAACATAATGACCTCCAGTTCCATCCATGTTACAAATAATACGATCTCATTCTTTTTTATGACTGAATAGTACTCCATTGTGTATATGTACCACATTTTCTTTATCCATTCATCTGATGATGGATGCTGAGGTTGCTTCCAAATCTTAGCTATTGTGAGCAGTGCTGCAACAAACATGGGAATGTAGATATCTTTTTGATACGTTGAATTTAGATATATGCCCAGCAGTGGGATTGCTGGATCATATGGTAGCTCCATTTTTAGTTTTTTGAGGAAGCTGAAAACTGTTTTTCATAGCAGTTGTATTAAATTACATTCCCACCAACAGCGTACAAGTGTTTTCTCTTCTCCATATCCTCACCAACATTTGTAATTGCCTATCTTTTGGATATCTGTTGATACTGCATAAAAATGATAGATGAAAGCCTATGGAGGAAGGGGGTACAATGAACCTAGAAACTGTGCCATGGAAACTTTGGTTGAGGGAATTAGGGTATTTATCTTGGAAGAAAGAAGACCATGAAAGTAACATTTAAGAATCAGAATTAACAGTCTTAAATGAATTGCAATGTATTTTCTATTGTTCTAGAGGGCAGAACCACTAAAAAAAAAAAGAAAGGCATATTTTAGCTTAATCATTTCACAATGTAAACACATATAGAAACATCACATCGTACCCCATAAATAATACAAAGATTATTTATCAAGTAATAATAAAATTTTTTGGTAGGCTGAGGCAGGAGAATGGCGTGAACCCGGGAGGCAAAGCTTGCAGTGAGCTGAGATCTTGCCACTGCACTCCAGCCTGGGTGACAGAGCAAGATTCCATC
>NW_012109064.1:903103-905283 GCF_000951045.1 Mandrillus leucophaeus
TAGACTTGTGTGGCAGCTTGGTGAAGGGAAGGGATCCCCTAACACAACTGTGATTTATTGCTTGTCACAGGGATAATTGAAGAAAATGATACGTGTTAGAGGTTAGTAAAAATAAAAATGAAAATTTTTCCCCATCTAAGAATTTGGCCCCTCTGCATTCTCAGATTAAGAACCCCTGCAAGTGTTTTATTTTTGTGAGTTGTTGGAGTGCAGTCAAGATTTGGTGTTGGTTAAGTTTCACGTAACAAGATAATGCAGAGGATTTTTTCAACTATTAAATCAACCCACAATTTTATAACCAGAAATGCATATTGAAGCAGAGCTCTGATGCTTTCTTTGCCTTTGAAGTCTTGATTCTCACTCTATGCTGACTTGTTCCACATCCACCTGAAGTGCATTTCTTTACCCTTTCTACAGTGAATGTATGACTATTGTCCTACTCTATAGTGTTCTCTTTGCTTAAAACAAACAAACAAACGAAAAGCACCAAACAAATGAAAGAATCTCCTCTTGATCTTCTGACTTCCCTGTATGTCGACATTCAATGGCCTCAGGACTTCTATCATGGCTCTATCTCCCATGAATGGCCCATCTCCAACCCCCATAAAGGAATTTGAACAAATGAGAAGAACCAGTTTCTCACATTAATTAGGCTAACTAGAAGTTTCATGAGAATTTAATATAGTACTTTGCCTTTTGCTCTGACTTCTGTTTGGCAGACAAATAGAGTTACAATACCATGTGTATGAGTCTGTTTTTATGCTGCTGATAAAGACACACCTGAGACTAGGTAATTTATAAAGAAAAAGAGGTTTAATGGACTCACAGTTCCATGTGGCTGGGGAAAACTCACAATCATAGTGGAAGGTGAAAAGCATGTCTTACGTGGCAGCAGATGACCAAATGAGAGCCAAGCGAAAGGGGTTTCCCCTTATAAAACCATTAGAACTTGTGGGACTTATTTACTACCACGAGAACAGTATGGGGGAAAGCACCTCCATGATTCAATTATCTCCACCTGGTCCCTTCCAGGACACATGGGGATTATGGGAACTGCAAGAAGAGATTTGGGTAGGGACACAGCTAAACCATATCACCATGTTTTTGTATTTTGGGAATGCGATAGAAACCTGTTAATGCAGCGCAGGCCACCAGTCTCATTCACATTTTTGTGATGATTCCTTCTAACTAGGATACAGCAACAAACCAAAGTCTAGCACCCTGAAGTGATCTGGCTCCATGTCATATTTGGTTGCCAGATAATATACAAGTCAGTTTGTTAACTTGCAAGAGAGCAGACTTCTCACCTTCCTGGATGAATCAAAATTTGCTTCCTTAAACATATTCTGCAAGTTTCTCTAAGTCTTACAAAATCTTACTGAGCAGAATGCACAAGCTAGTTGATTACATTGAGTTTATGACTAACATGGCTTAGGTGATAAAACCTGTGATCAAGAACAGTTTGTCATACACTTTGCAATCGGGTGACTTCTTCTGTTACTTAGATGCACAGCGAACAAATCCATAGTATAAATGTCATATTACACTCCAGCTTATCTGTCAATCTTTTCAAAAAAGTTTAATTTGAGATTTCTGTGGGTTCATAGTAGGTACATATATTTATGGGATGCATGAGATATTTTGATATAAGCATGCAAGGTGAAATAAGCACATCCTAGAGAATGGGGTACCTATCCTCTCAAGTATTTATCCTTTGTATTACAAACAATCCAGTTACACATTTCAGTTATTTAAAAATGTACAATTAAGTTATTATTGACTATAGTCCCCTCTTGTGCTATCAAACAGTAGATCTTATTCATTCTTTCTATCTTTTTGTGTCCATTAACTATCCCCATCTCCTCCCTGCCAAGACCCCCACTGGTTATCAAATTCGGGGAAGGTAGTAGAAGGTAACCACCCTTCTACTCTTTATGTCCATGAGTTCAATTGTTTTGATTTTTAGATCCCACAAATAAGTGAGAACATGTAATGTTTGTCCTTCTGTGCCTGGATTATTTAGCTTAACATAATGACCTCCAGTTCCATCCATGTTACAAATAATACGATCTCATTCTTTTTTATGACTGAATAGTACTCCATTGTGTATATGTACCACATTTTCTTTATCCATTCATCTGATGATGGATGCTGAGGTTGCTTCCAAATCTTAGCTATTG
>NW_012109064.1:909413-920293 GCF_000951045.1 Mandrillus leucophaeus
AATATTTTTACCATTTTTATCCAGGATAAAAGCATCTCCTCCAAATCCTAGCTCATGGGATCAAAGGTTCATATTTTTTTCTTTTTTTTTTATGCCACAAGACAATCTAGATGTTTTCTAGAAACTGTGAATGTTAGTCCCATTAAAATGTACACGTTTACTAGCCCACAATTTTTGCATACAATTCTAGGGGCACGTGCAACCCCCGAAGCCCGTCAACATTAGAGCTCTTTGGACTGTTTTTATTTCAATGCAGAAAAATGAATCTTAGGAAGAAACCATAGTGATGCCCTGTTTTCTGGTTTCTCATTTGCTGCTTGTGGTTCTTTCCACTCTACAGTGTGGCAGGGATCTCAGACAGCGATCTAGACCATTCCCGTGCTCCTTCTTTAGCATGACTTACCTGGACATCCCACATGACTCCCAGAATACTACATTGGCAAAACTGCCAAAGATGATTTTACAATTTATAGCATTTTATTAGCCTTAGAAAATTGTTTTGGTTTGTTTGCATGTTTTGCTTTGTATTTAGCTAAGCAATGTTTTAAGTTGTCTTGTAAAGCATAACTGTCTTCCTTCAAAAGCAAACCTCTAGATCAAGTGCAAGTAGCTTACCCAGAAAGTGTAAGAAATGCAGGTAGAGAAGAGGGAAGACATGAAGGAAAGAAAGTGAATAGAATTTGTGGGATGTTTGAACACCAACCCACATCAGTCATTGTTTGAAGGCTGCTGGAGGTGGGTATCCTTCTTGCCTCCTGAGCATGTAGCAAAGAGGGCTTCAGCATCTGGAGAAAGCTCTTCTGGAAAAGAAATTCAGGAGGAATTCAGGAACTGGTATTGGGGAGTTGGAAGACTGGTATCCACTGAACTGGTGGGACTGTGTGGATATAGATGCATTACCTACAGAATCTGCTGCAAGAGTTTTCTTACGGTATGCTTGAGGTTTCTTTCAATATATATTGCAGCAAACCTAATAATATGTAGAATGAGACAACAAGTTTGTTAATCTTATTTAAAAATGCTTTTTTTTTTTTTTAGATTCCTACTTTCCTAAAAGTATCTACTATTGTGAGTAGAACTATGTTGTTGCATTTTCTTAGTGGAGGTAAATTGGTTTAAAGGCACCCACAATTCACTTTCGATCATAGGTTCAACTTACATCAAATGTTTTTCCATAGTTCCTGAGTTTAGGAAACATAATGGCTATGAGCTTTGTGTCCCTTTAGTCTTTTGATATAACCTGGTAAGAGAGTGCTTGTGTTCCCAGGCAGAGCGTGCATTAGAATGAAGTTTTGAATTCATTAAGCAACTGCAATATTTTACAGATTTAAACTCTAGGAGCATCTCCCAGGTGTATGTAAGTGAACCTCTCAATTAATCCAAATGGATATATATTTTTTATTCCTCAGAGATGCCTTGTATCGCCTGTGAAAGTAATAAAATTACCTAAGTTAGTGCTACAGGACATCCCTGGATTTCATTGTCAAGCGGGATCTACACATTATTAGATCATCCTCCCTGTGTCCACAGTTAGTACAGACTCCCATATGCCCATAGTCTTCATTCTCCTAATATATCCAATCTTTATCACCTGCCCCTCTTTTTTAGCAGATGATGATTTTCTCTCCTATCAAGGAGAAACCACAGGAAGTGAACTCTAGTTTCTTGCCACCAAGCCTATAGTAATCTGTACACTCATGCTTCCTCATTTCCCCTTCTCTCTCCTCTGAAGATATTATTTCCACCTCCGTTCAGGATATCTTCTGCTCCTCCCTACCTCTTGTGACTCTTCCTTAGAAAACTCATTGCTTTTGATTATTTCTTTCTCTCCCATAAAATGCACCTAAGTCTTCCTTGTCTTTGAAAATAAATCACTCCATTGAGCCCATTGCTGTTTTATCTGCTACTTTATCTTCTTTCCCCCTCAGAAACAGGCTCCTTGAAAGACTTGTTTTACACTTGCTGACTATGGTAGGCAGGATAATTGTCCCCTAAAGATATCTGTGTCCTAATCCCCAAAATGGGTAATATGTTATTTTACATTAAGATTGTAGATGAAATTGAGATTGCAAATCAGCTGACTTTAAGATAAGGTGATTATCCTGTGTTATCCAGGTGGTCCAATGTAATCACCAGGGTTGCTTAAACTCAGAAGAGGAAGAAAAGTCAGAGTCAGAGTGAGGTGACGTGACCAAGACTCCACAACTACTGCTGGTTTTGATGACAGAAGAGCACTGTGAGCCAAAGAATGCAGGCAATTTCAAGAAGCTGGAGAAGGCAAGAAAATGATTCTCCCTTAGAGCTTCCCGAAAGAAACACAGCTTTACGAACACCCTGACTTTAGCCCGGGTAGACTCCTCACCAACTTCTGACCTCCAGAACTGTAAGATGATAAATATGTGTTGTATTAAGTCACTCTTTGTGGCAATTTGTTAGAGCAGCAATATAAGCATTGAATTTACTGTTTTACTTCCTATTAATTCTACAATCTGTGAAATAAAACTTTTACTTTTAACAGTTTTATTAGTCAAGCTTCTCCAGAGAAACAGAAGCAGTAGGATCTATCTATCTATCTATCTATCTATCTATCTATCTATCTATCTATCTATCTATCTATCTATCTATCATCTCTCTCTCTAATATATGTATCTACATATATAAAGAGATTTATTACAAGGAATTGAATCACATAATTATGGAGGTTGATAAGTCCTAAGATCTGCAATCTGACAAGCCAGAAAATCCAATGGTGTAGTTCCAGTTCCAGTTCAAAAGTCTGAGAATCAGGAGAGCCAATGTTGTGGTTCCATTCCGAAAGCCAGGAGGCTCCAGACCCTGGAAGAGCCAACATCTCAGTTCATATCTGAAGGAAGGGGGAAAATGACCACTGACATCCCAGCTCAAGGCAGTCAGGAAAAATGAATTTTCTTTTATTCAGCCTTTTTGTTTTATTTAGACTTCTAGCAGATTAGATGAAGCCCGTCCGCATTAGGAAAGTCAATCTGATTTAATCAGTCTACCAATTCAAATGTTAGTCTCATCAGAAACACCCTCACAGACACACCCATAATGTCTGAACAAATATCTGGGCACCCTGTGGCCCAGCCAAGTTGACACATAAAATTAACCATCACAAAAATCAACTAGAATTTCTCTCATCAAGGCCACCCACCCACGTTTATTTTGTGGCCAAACCCTGTGGACACTTTTCAGTCCTTATCCTACCTGACTCGTCATTAGCATATAACATGCTTGCTCTTGATAAGCTTCTCTAATCTCATTGATAAGTATAATTCCCATCCTAAACACTATATCCCAGCATATAAACCTACTTTAAGTCTTTGTTATATGTTTTCTTTCTCTTGTCCCAGAAACTTTGCATCTACTGCTTGCTGTGCTTGAAGCTTTCTCTGCAGCCCCAATCCCTGTTCAGTGATCCTTTTACCTGTATAAATCTCACCCATCCTTCATTTTGCTAAAATGAAATCTCCTTGAGGGGAATTATCTTGGGTCTTATAATTATATTCCCAACACCTAGCACAGTCACTGATGCAAAGTTGTTAAACAAATGGGAGAAAACCAGTAAACATATTTTACTCCAGGGAAAAGTAGAATAAAAATTAATGAGCTTAGTCTGGGCACAGTGGTTCACACCTGTAATCCCAGCACTTTGGGAGGCAGAGGCAGGTTGCTCACTTGAGGTCAAGCGTTTGAGACCAGCCTGGCCAACATGGTGAAACCCCGTCTATACTAAAATACAAAAATTAGCCAGGCATGGTAGCACACACCTGTAATCTCAGCTACTTGGGAGGCTGAGTCAGGAGAATAGCTTTAACCCAGGAGGCAGATGTTACAATGAGCTGAGATGGTGCCACTGCACTCCAGCCTGGGTGACAGAGTAAGAATCTGTCTCAAAGGGAAAAAAAAAAAAAGAAAAAATTATGAGCTTATAGCTAACCATTTCAGGTAAAGAACAGCATAAAAACATTATAAACAATTCTATGAATTTCTTTTGGTTTTAAGGATAAGCAGATTATTGAGCATATTCAGTAATGTTATTAGAAGAAAAACAGGAGACACCCTATTTTTAAAAATCCAAAACCGAAGACATTCAAGAAAAAAAGAGAAAACACTCCATTATCTTAACAACTTTATTGAGATATAGTTCATTTACTATTCTAGTGACTCATTTAAGGTGTTGCTTTTAGTATATTCACAGATATATTCACCAATCGCCACAGCCAATTTTAGATTTTTTATCACTTTGAAAAGAAACCGTATCTATCACTCCTCATCTCCCATCCCTGCCAGCCTTAAACAACCACTAATCTACTTTTTGTATCTATAGATTTCCCTATTTGGACTTTCTAAGGACTTTCTAATCTACTTTCTGTATCTATAGATTTCCCTATTTTGGACTTTCATATGAATGAATCATATAATAAGTGGTCTTTTGTGGCTATCTTCTTTCACTTATATATATATATTTTTAAGGTTGATTAAAGTTCTAGCAAGTAACAGTACTTCAGTCTTTATTATGGCCAATTAATATTCTATCGTATGAACATTTCATTTATCCTTTCATCAGATAATGGGTATTTGGATTGGTTTTGCCTGTTGGTGCGATATCTGAGAACTCTTTGCCAAATTCAAAGTCATGAAGATTTACTCTTGTATTTTCCTTTAAGAATTCTATAGCTTTAGCTCTTTTGGTTAGGTGTTTGATACATTTTGAGATAATTTTAGTAATGGTATGAGTTAAAAATCCAACTTCAGTCTTTTGCATGTGGTTATCTAATTATTTCAGAACCATTTGTTGAAATTAATAGATGGAAGGGTTTATTTCTGGACTCAACTCTATTCCATTGGTCTGTATGTCTATTCTTTTGCCAATATCACACTATCTTGATTATCATTGCTTTATACTAAATTTTGAAACTGGAAAGTGTGAGTGTTCTTACTTTGTTCTCCTTTTCAAGATTGTTTTTGGATTTGGGGTCCCTCACAATTCCGTGTGAATTTTTGAATAAGCTTGCCAATTTCTGTGAGTCAACTGAAATTCAGATATGATTATATCTAATTTATAGATCAATCTGGGGAGTATTGACATCCTAACACTGTCAGCTCTTCCCATGCATGACTATGGAATGATTTTCCATTTATTTATATCTTCTTTAATTTATTTTATTTTAACAATATTTTGTAGTTTTCAGAGTATAAGTTCTGTATGTATTTTGTTAACTTTATTTTTAAGTATTTCATCCATTTTGATGCTATTGTCAGTGAAACTTTCTTTTCATGTTCAGAAATTTTTACTGTAAGTAAAAATTACAATAGAAATATAATTGATTGTTGCATTTTCATCTTGTATCCTGCAAACACTCTGAATTCTTTTTTGGTTCTTCTTTCTTTTAGTGGATTCCTTAAGGTTTTTTATCTATAAGATTGTATCTTCTGAGAATAGAGAGAGTTTTACTTCTTCCTTTCCAATGCTTATGGAACATTGGATTCCATAATGACGAGTGAATGAACACTTCATTTTCATTTCATTTCAATTAAGCAAAATAATTGCTTAATTATTTTTGCTAAAACCTCCAAAACAATATTGATAGAAGTGATGACAGTGAACATCTGTATTTTATTCTTGATCTTAGGGTAAACCGCCAATCTTTCACCATTAAATATGTTTTTCCTGTGAAACTTTTGGTAGATGCCCTTTATCATGCTGAGGAAGTTCTCTTCTATTCTTAGTCTGCTGAGTGTTTTTATCAAGAAAGGGTGCTGGAGTTTTTAATCAAGTGCTTTTTCTGCATCTATAAGGTAATCATTTTATTTTTCTTTTCTGTTCTACCTGGTATGCTATACATTGCATTAATTTATTTTTTGATATTAAATCCATCTTGCATTGAGGGAATAAATTCCACTTGGTCATAGTTATAATTCACTTTATGTGTTGCTGGATCTAGTTTGCTAGTATTTTATTAGGATTTTTGCATTCCTATTCTAAGAATTATTGATCTATAGTTTTCCTTTCTTGTAATATCTTTGTTTGGTTTTGGTTTCAGGGTCATACTGGGCTTATAGAATGAATTAAGGAGTGTTTCCCCCTCTTCTATTTTTTGGAAGAGTTGGTAAATAATTAGCATTACCTGTTTTTCAATAATTTTTTTTCTTTTGGAATTTATCATTGAAGCCATCTGAGCCTGGGCTTTTCTTTGTGAGTTGTTTTTGATTACCAGTTTAGGCTCTTCACTTGTTTTAGGTTGATTCTCATTGTCTAATTCTTCTTGAGTTCGTTTGAGTGATTTTCATCTTTTTAAGAATTTGTCCATTTCATGTAAGTTATCTAATTAGTTGACATGCAATTGTTCATATATTCCTTTATAATCCTTTTTATTTCTATAAGGTCAGTAGTAATGTCTCCTTTTTGAGCCTGTTCTCTCTCTCTCTCTCTTTTTCTCTCTCTCTGTGTGTGTGTGTCTGTGTGTGTGTCTGTGTGTGTGTGTGTGTAAATCTAGCTAAGTCATTCAATTTTGCTGATCTTTTCGAAGAACCACACTTTGGTTTTATTGGCTTTCTCAATTTTTTTGTTTCTTCTTTGTTTCATTCTTCTATTTTCATCGTTACTATGCCCCTTTAAAATTTTTTGCTTTAGGTATAATTTACTCTTCTTTTTCTTGTCTTGGTGTAATTTTTTTTTGTTGGAGATCATTCTTCTTTCTTAAAATAGGCATTTCTAGCTGACGTTTTCCTTTAAACACTACTTTACCTGCATCTCATAATTTTTGATATGCTGTGTTTTTATTTTCATTGATTCAAAATTTTTATTTTCCTCTTGATTTTTTCCTTGACCCTTTGGATATTTATGTGCATTGTTTAATTTCCACACATTTGTTAATTTTCCAATGTTTTTTCTGCTATTGGTTTCTAATTTCATTCCATTGTGGTCAGAGTACATACTTTGTTTATATTATTCTTTTAAATTCGTTAAGGTTTGTTTTATAGCCTAGCATATGGTCTATCTTGGAGAATGTTCCATGTGCTCTTGAGAACGATGTACATTCTGTTATTGCTGGGTGGAGTATGCTATTGCTTTCTATTAGCTTCAGTTGTCTATCTTCAAAATGGAATACTAATCTTTGAATTGCTTGTATTAAGTGGATAATGTTTGAATCACACTTGATAATACATATGAAACAATTTTGTGATTGGACTGCTATACTAATGACTTTCAACTGGGGTTATTTTTGTTTCCAGCTATGGTTTGAATGTCTCTCCTACAGTATCTGTGTTGGAAGCTTAATCCCTAATACAACAGTGTGGAGAAGTGGGACTTTTAAGAGGTGAATATCTCATGAGAACTCTGCCACCATGAATGGATTAATGCTGTTATTGTGGGAGTGGGTTCAGTGTCGAGAAATTGGAGTTCTTGTAATGGATGAGCTTGGCTCCCTTTCTTCTCTCTCTTGACATGTGATGCCTTCCTCCATGTTATGATAGAGCAAGAAGACCCTCATCATATTTGACTTTTTGATCTTGAACTCTTTAGCCTCAAGAATTATAGACAAACAATTTCTGTCCTCCATAAATTAACCAGCCTCAGGTATTCTGCTATAGCAGCGCAATATAGACTAAGTCACCCCCTAAGTGACATTTGGCAGTGTCTGAAGATGTTTTTGATCATCACAACTGGGAAGGTGCTACTGGCATCTAGTGGGTAGAAGCCAGTCCTGCTGCTAAACATTCCACAAGTCACAGGGCACCCCTCTAAAATATGTGGTCTAAAATATCAATAATGCCAATGTTAAAAAAAAAAACTCCATAGTATTCATGGGTGGCCCAGCAGTTGCAGAATAAATGCTAACAGGAGATAGAGGTAATGTTTGTAAACTCGTGGAGAACATACATAAGGGGAAGTTAGGTTTAGTCTCAATTCATTAATATCTTAAGAAAGGATATATTCACTTGACTTTGAAAAAGTAAGTTGAAAAATGTATATACTGAGTAGGTCTTACACTATACGTGCAATCACATTTTTAAACATGTGTGCAAAATAAAAATTCTAGGCCGTCCATATTTTCCATAAAAATGGTACAATAATAGCAACAATAATTGGAAAAAAGAAAGCATATATTTGGATTCTCATAACAAAAATATGTATAAAGCTATAAGTAAAAATTTTTTAAACAACCAGTATATTAGAAAGAAATGTAAGACCTATTTGTGTAGAGAGAGGAATAATTTTCAGCTCAAATCAGGAAATTCAGTTTCAAAGAGGAAGATAGATGTTTTGACAACCTGAAGAGCAAAGCTTTTCTAATTTAAAAGACATAAACAGCCATCTAAAGGAAACAAAATGGGTAAGATCATGAGAAAGATAATTTCTACCATGTAATAATACACTTATTCACATTTTGCATTTTTCTAGAAAAGATGGATCTAGTTTTAAAAACTAGTAAATTATTTGAACCTAAAGATACCACAGCGTTGAGTTTCTGTGAGTTCAGGGCAAGACAGTTCTATCTCTGTTTATTAAGGGACACCAAAGATGTTATACAGGGCACCTTTGACTTTTTATAATGAGACACTGAAAACCACTTCTGATCTACCTCAATATTTTTATCGCTTACGTTTCCCAAAACACAACATAATTCTAAACAAGTATGACATTTGGATGTTATTATTACTGTGATTGTTCTGATATTTCTGAGTTTGCAATATGTACCCTCAAATCTGATTCACTCCTACATGTATCTTGAGAGGACATAAACACAATCACAGGAAAATGACAATTTCCTTCACTAAGTCATATCTCTGGTACATTCATTTTAGTCAAACTTCTAACTTAGCTGTCTTTCAGGAGCTTTAATGTTTTCAAAAGCTCCTTAGAGAAACTTTCAAGCAAAGGAGACTTAGAGTCACACATTGTGAGGCTGAACAGTCAATGGGAATGCAGATAATAAGAACTTAGCGAACCATTAGCATGCAGCTGCTTCATTTCTTAGAGGATAATTTTTTTTACAAGCGGACGTCATTCTTTCTGGGTTGCATTTACTGCAGACCACCTCAGGAAAAGGCACCATTTGCAAGATTTTTAGTAGAATGGACCATCCCCAGAACTTTTCCAATAGCTCACCCTCTGTGTTGCATGTGATAAAGATCAATAAATTTCATGTGATTCTTTTTTTTTTTTATGATAGGCTGCTAATCACCCTTGATGCTATGACAAATTTAAATACTAACTAATCCACTTTGAATAGGGATTAAGCTTCAATGTAGGAGGAAAATATTCATTAGAATTCATTATATCGATTTGTAATTTGAATGATGCATCTTCTAAATAAGATACTGCAGTTTCTAGTTGTTGTTAACTGGGAGCTTAAACATCCTTATCATTAATTAATGGAAAGATAAATAAAATCTGTCACAATTGAGGGAATGCTTACCCCCACCTCCCTTAGCTTTTAAAGTATCTAGTTATTATTTTTAAGATGAACAATGCCAAAATAGAATAATCACCATAGTAGAAGGGAAAAATAACAAACTCAAGCTTCCTATCTCAAGGATAATTTGATGTGCATGAAAAATGGAATACATGTTGCAGACTTCCTTATTGTGATGTATGCTTTATTCATGCTGAGCTCATTGTTGTCAAATTATCTTATAAATTCAACATAGAAATCAGATCAGACAATCATCTATTACTGTCTTACATTTTCCATATTCGGAATAAAAATATCTAATACCACTGAGCTAAAGTTGAGTGATAGCTCCCAAACCTAAGTAATATTTTATTCCAAGTAATTGCTACTATAGTACAATGATTTAAATTTTGATCTTAAGATATTTAACTCATGAAATCAGAATGAATTAGACATTCCTCTTTCTCTCCCTTTAAAAAAATAAAGACTTCCGTAAGTAGTCATTTGTGAACTTAATGAAGAACATTAAATTTCTGGGGCCTCAGTACTTAAGAAAGTACTTCATTCAACTGAAAACACTAAATCATGACTTAAACAGACTGAATTGTTCTTACGTTTTAATGCTATATTTGTGTAGACTGTCATAAAACTTGATATTCAGAATTTGTATTCTGCTGAATTTTGTGGCTTTTTAAAAGTAATTTTGTCAAGATTGATAGGAATATAATAGTGAATGCTTGCTTGGCACTTGATGTGTGCCAGGCACTGTGCTAGTGCTTCATGCAAAATAATTCTTTTAGTCCCCATAACAGCCTCATAATGCAGGTACTGTTAGAAACATCATTTTATAGGTGATGAACATAAGGCTAGAGATTAAACGTATCCAAGCTCACACAGAGGGTTCATAAGGGAGCTGGGATTTGAACCTGGGTAATGTGACACCACAGTCTGTGCTTCTATATATTCTGCTATATGTAGAGTTTGTTGGATGCTCTACGTCTCTGGCATGTTCATTTTAGTCAAACTTCAAACTTAACTAAGTCTTTTATGTCCTCCCAGTGGTCCACTTCCTGTGTATTTGGGCATGTTTTCCGGCTTCCATAGCAGAATAATCTCCTAGTCCTCTTCTTCAGCTCATGATAGAATTTTTTCAAGCTTGTGTCTTGAAAGGAGCCCAACTCACTTTCATAACCCTAAAGCCGCTCTGGTGAAAAGTGCCATAATTGCAGGCAATTTCCAGAAAATTTATTTGATTCTTCTATTTACCATCATATTCTTCACTTTCTTTTTTCTACCAGTTAGGTCCTGATCTCCTACCATGCTTACATCATAGAACTGGTGGTAAATTTTGACTTCTTTGATTTTGACCCTAAGTCTTTCATAGACGACAACTTGTGTGTTATTCCCTTCATTTTCTGCTGCTGGTCTTATATATCATTTTATTCTCTGTATCTTCCT
>NW_012109064.1:920738-941050 GCF_000951045.1 Mandrillus leucophaeus
AAAAAATGCCTAATTTTACCAGTGTGTTGCATTTCCTCTCAATTTCTCTTGCCCTGTCTTCCATAAATTTTATAAAGTGGAGCATATATACCAAGGAAATTCCCGTAAGAGTATATTACAGACCAAAACAACGAAACTATGTGATTGTTTCAGTGTTATGGGGAGTCTCCTGTATATAGAATTCTGAGGTAGGCAAGCTGTATCTGATTGTCCAGGCTTATATAACGGATTTTCAAAGAACAGAAGCAGCGTTTCAGTTTGAAAGCCCTTTGTAAATAGGTAAAACTGTAAATACGCATATCTGTGTGTCTCTTTATAAGATGATGAGGGTACAAAAATGAGGTCATTTCTTGTGAAAGGGTAAATACATCTTCATGGAGATTGATATTAGAAAAGAGCAGAAGTGTTTTGTTTTAACCTAGTCAAAGACAGCTGTCTTATTAAATGATTGAGATCTCCAACTTGAAATCTCCTTTACGTGATTCAGTCTTCTCCAAATGTCTAAGATCCTTATATTGTGACATTTTTTCTGAGATCCTGAAATTTATACTGACCACCACATGAATGTTCTATATGGTTGGGCTTTCAGGTTAAATGATGCCACCAGCCAAAAGCATAATTTCTACTTCCATTGCCACATCAAGCGAATTTAGATCCAAGATATATATAAAATTAAACACTAGATACTGGAGAGGAAGAAAAAATTATGTAATTATAGATTATTGGCACTTGCTATAAGGAGAAAATAACTTTTAAATTGATCAACCACTTGTCTATATTTCTTCAAATCATATAGACGGCTTGGAAGACAACTTTAATGAATGAATACCTGCAAAACTGTTAGTTCATAGTAAGAAAAAATATTAAAAATAATCTTTCATATTTTGACTTTCTTTCTCTTTTAATTTTACATTTTAATTTCAAGATGAACTTTTGATCCAATTGGTCTTTATTTTTTGGTTTTAGCCATTGTTAATGGAATTTATAACCTGTTTTTGGAGAGTGAGTTTTACATACAACCATTTCATCGCGGTAATTACATATCTTGTTTTATTTTATTGCGAAATATAATTTTTTGTCACATGTTCGCCTAACATTTGTAAAGTAAGCCTAAGCTGTTAATGTTTTCTAAAAATTTACGTCAAAATATTCCTGTCAACATTGGAGAAAGTAGTAAGATTACATTTTTACCACTAATCATGCAAATGAGGCTCAGCAGGAAATGGTTTACCCAAAGTCAGGCATTCCATGGATTCATACCGAACTTTCTTCAAGGACTAGTTGGCTGAATACAAATACCTTCATTGTCCTGAAATTTGTCCCAGTCAAATCCTTTCTTTCAAACCCTGCACAATAGGCGGCTTGGGTCCTCACCAAGTCCTTGTTTACATGTTTAAGCAGATTTTTTTTCTTTTCCTTTTCTTTTGAAAAAATTGGCCCTGCCTATTGGCATGCATGCTACCCACCCCCATGTAGAGGTTGGTGATCTTCTGGGTTGGACGTTAGTGAGGATCATAATTTGTATATATTTTAAAAAGTCAGACATGCCACTGAAGGATCAGGCATCAAATGGCTTGGCTCTTCTCTATTAAGTACAATACAGTGGTAACTCTCCTATTACCAGAATGGAAAATCTTATTGACTGTGATTCAGCCAGACTTTAGGAAACCCTACAAATGTCAAGAGCTGAGTTTGCTAAGTGATAGCCATAGGCCGTGTTTGGTAGAAGGCTGTGTTTTGGCCACACTCACATGCTTTGTTTTGCCTTACATATATTAGGGCCCACATTAAAAACAAAGTCAGGATATTTTGCAGAAAAGTTCAGATTTAAGTGTCTCTTTAAAACTCAGAAGTTCCAGCACACTGAACCTACATGCCCTGCATTCAGCTAGTGGTGCCTAGTGCCTGCCCTCTTTAGGTGAGGCACATGGACTCCAGGTCACATTTGCTCTGCCGCCCACCCCAACTGTCAATTGTGCTGTGAGATCTGTTTCACTCATTGGCATGACCTGCCTCTCCCTTGCAGCACTTGAACTTCTGACCCTCTAAGTTGTTCTTGTTCTATGTGTGGCCTCAGTGCCACTTTTATCACAATCACCTGGAGTGTTCACTAAGTTTGTAGATTTGGGGGCCTCCCATTTCTGGGCCATTACAGAATCTGAATGTAAAGAAGCTCCAGAGGAATGAAATATACTAAATTTTGCAAACCACTAGTGTAGTTCACTGGATATTTACTGGACATGCATATGTAAATCATTTGGTGATTTTGTTTTTAAACTACAAACCTTTGATTCCTGATCCAACACCCTAACCCCTGCTACATTCTGCATTGTTTGACTTTTTAGTTATATGTAATATAATTATATTACATACAATATATTTATTTATGTGTAATATATATTATATACACTATATGTGATTGATTATTTATAATTATTAATTATATGCATTATATTAATTATATGTAATTTAAATGTATGTAATAGTATGTAACATATTTATTTGCACTATAATTATATGTATATTTAATTACATGTAATATAGTTTATGCAATATGTAATACAATTCATGCAATATGTAATGTATGTAATTTAAGAGTAAATTACTAAATATTAAATACATTAAATATTAACTGTGGTAAATATTAAATTAAATTTAATACGTTTAATTATATATAATTTTTAATTATATAGAATATGTATGTATACATGTACATATATAAATATGTATATATACATTTAATTATATAGAATATGTATATGTGCATATTCCATACGACTCAGGAAAAAGTGTTGCTCCTATAAATATAAAATTTGAACCAAAAGAAATTTTTGAGATGACGTCTTGCTCTTGTCACCCAGGCTGGAGTGCAATGGCCCTATCTCGGCTGGTTGCAATGTCCCAGGTTCAAGTGATTCTCCTGCCTCAGCCTCCTGGGTAGCTGGGATTACAGGCGCCTACCACCACGCCTGGCTGATTTTTGTATTTTTAGTAGAGACGAGGTTTCACTATGTTGGCCAGGCTGGTCTCGAACTCCTGACCTCAGCTGATCCACCTGCCTCGGTCTTCCAAAGTGCTGGCATTACAGGGATGAGCCACCACGCTCGGCCTGAGTCAAAAAATCACCTGACTGGCTGCATTCTTGGGCAAGCAGAGTCTGGAAGTGGTGGAGTTGCTGCACATTCGCAGTGCATTCCTGAAACTCGTTTCACCTCCCTTTTCTTTCTCCACTCAAGTTGTATTTGCTTTTTATCTTTTCCTATTGGGAAATTACTGTGTTCACCTGTCTCACAATTTGAGAGCAAGTCTACAAAAACTTAGCGGTAAGTTTCTTACAAGCCACAGGAGTCTTCATCTTTTTGTCTTTTTTCCTCCATTTTACAAGATTAAGTGCTAGAAAAAGCTTTTATCCCACTGTGAAACTAGGTATTTTAAAACTAAATATTGAAGGCTATATAATTTACTGTGCTGCTCTTTTTATTTGGGTGACCAAGAATTTCAAAACCAAATTTATATCTCAAATTTAATAATTGTTTATATCTCTATGACTGGAGTATCTGCATTTTAACTTCAACCCTTTTTGGAATCATTTGTTCTAATCCTTTTGAACCTGTTTCTGAGAATTATTTTTAATATGTTTATATAATATATATATTTTTAAAGGTTAATTTAATATTTTTTAAATTTAAAACACTGAATGTAATTGGGTGTGCAAATGCAAAAAAGAAAAATAAGCTAAGAAGCCTAATTGATTTTCTTTTAGCCAATAAGTTATAGACTAATATACACTCTTGTAATTAGTTTTAACTCATATTTTTTTCTTGAATGCCAACTGATCACCATACAAGGCAAACAAATTTTTTAAACTGAAATCCAATTTACATATCATAAAATGTGTTGATCTTAAGTGTACCGTTTCATGAGTGTTGAAAAATGCACATATTCATTAACGTGTACTACTATCAAGAAATGAAATATTTCCATCAGTTCTCTCATAATCCTTCCCAGTTCATCTCCAGCCTCCAGAAACAATCAGCGATCTAATTCTTATCATCATAGTGTAGTTTTGCCTTCTAGATCTTTCTGTAGATAGAATCATAGTATTAACTATTTTATATGAGGATTTTATTCACTCAGCAAAATATTTGTGGAACTTATCCATGTAATTGCTCATATTTGTAATTTGTTCATTTTTATCGTTGAGTATTATTCCATTGTATGAATATGCCACAGAATTGTCAGTTTTTCTATTTATGGAAACCAGGCTGTTTTCCAGTTTGCAGTTATTATAACAGAAAGAGAAGCTGCTAAAAACATTCCTATACAAAGCTTTTTGTGATCATATGTTTTCATTTGTCTAGATACATATCCAAGAGTAGAATTGTTGGTTCTAAGGGTAGATGTATGTTTAACATTTTAAGAAAGTACTAGATTTCCAGAGACATTTTACTATTTTACCTTCCCATTGGAAATAGGACTCTGATTGTTCCACATCTTCACCAACATTTAATGTTGTCTTTTCTGTTTAACTTCTAATAACACTATAAAGATATCTCATTAATTAGAATTTTAATGATGCAAATGATGTTGATTACTTTTTCATGCATATATGTGCAATTCACATATCTTATATTGTGAAGTGTCTCTTCAAGTCATTTTTCCATTTCTTTGGTGGAGAAGTTGTTTTTCTTGTTATTAATGAGTTGTAGGAGTTAGTTCTTTGTATATTCTAGAGACAAATTAGATATATAGGACACAAATATTTTGTCTCATATAGTATATATATTTTCTCAACATTTTATTTCTTTCAATGAGCAGAAGTTTTAAATTTTGATGAATTCAAATTTATCATTTCTTTCTTTTATGATTAGTGTTTTCTGTTTCTTCTCTAAGAAATCTTTGCCTACTCCCAAATTACAAAAATATTCCCTATACTTTATTTTCTGAAAGCTGTATAGATTTAGTTTTACATTTAGATCCAAGATATATATAAAATTAATTTTTGTGGATGGTATGAGGTCAGTGTGAATATGTGGATATTTTTCAAAACCATTTGTTAAAAAAACTTTCATTTCCCCATTGAATTGTTTGGGGTCTGTTAGTGTATATCATTTTACCATATATGTATGGGTTTATTTCTGGAGTCTCTATTCTATTCTATTGGTATACTTCTCTTATTTTGCCAATATTATACTCCCTTTATTTCTGTAATTTTAAAGTAAGTCTTGAAGGCAGGTATTCTTCCTATATCATCCTTCTTTTCTAAGATAAATTTGGTTATTTTAGGTTCTTTGCATTTCCAAATAAATTTAAAAATAGGATTGTTCACATCTACAGGAAGTTTTTTGCTGGAATTTTGCTTAGAAGTGCATTGAATCTATTGATGAATTTGGTGACAATTGACATAATAGCATATTGAGTTTTCCAAATCCTAAAATATGGTGTATCTCTACATTTCTAAGCCCTTTAAAATTTCTCTAAGCAATATTTTATAGTTTTCATTCAGAGATACTACATGTCTTTTGTTAAACTTATCCTGAGTATTCCATATTTTGGTGAGCAACTGTAAATATTATTATACATTAATTTTAATTTATGTATAATTACATTTCTAAGCCTTTTAAGATTTCTCTCAGCAATATTTCATAGTTTTCATTCACAGATACTACATATCTTTTGTTAAACTTATACTGAATATTTTATATTTTGGTAAGCAATTGTAAACATTATTATACAGCAATTTTAATTTCATTATCCAATTCTTTATTGTTAGTATAAAGAAATGCGATTTTTTTTTTGTTAGTTTTATATCTTGTGACTTTGTTAAATTTACTTAATAGCTGTGACAATTTTTTACAAATTCTTCATAGCATCCTACATAATCATGCTATCTTTAAATAAAGACAGTTTTCTTTCGTTCTTTCCAATTTTAAACCATGAATTTAATTTACTACCATATTGTACTCACTAGGGCTTCCAGTACAACATTGAATAAAAGTTGTGAGAGAAAGCATTCCTGTCTTATTCCAGATCGTAGAGAGAACGCTTTCAAAATTTACTCATTAAATATGACAGGGAATGTAGGTTCTATATAGATGACTTTTATCAGGCTGAAGAAGATTTTCTTCTATACCCGGTTCACTGTGAAGTTTTTTTTTTTTTTTTAATTCTAAATGGAAATTGAATTATGTTAAATACTTTTTCAGCATCTGTATTATATAATATTTTCCCCTTTTAATCTGTGGATGTCATAAATTATAAATTATATTTGCTGATTTTTAAAAATTAAACCAACCTTGCATTTTTTAGGTTAAATGCTATTTTTCCATTATATATTATCCATTATATAATATATTACATATATTGTTCCATTATATATTGTATTTTAGTATTTTAAAATATATTTCTGGATTTGATTTGCCAATATTTAATTAAGGAGTTTTGTGTCTATGATTGTAGGATATTGGTCTGTAGTTTTCTTTTCTGATGATGTTCTTGTCTGACTTTTGTATCAGAATTATTCTGACCTCATAAAACGGTTGGTAAATGTTCTCTCCTCTTCTACTTTCTGAACCAATCTGTATAGAATGGATGTGATTTCTTCTGTAAATGCACCAGTGATGAAATCTGGGCTTGCTTCAACTTTTTATATAAACAAATCTAGTTTATTTAATCCACCTAGATATGTTATCATAATCTAGTTTTTTTTGTGTCAGTTTTGGTAAATGGTATGTATCAAGGGATTTGTGCATCTCATCTATATTGCTGCATTTATCAGCATAAAGTATTCATGATAACCTTTTACAATCGCAAGGCCTGTAAAATCTATGGGTACAGCCCTTTATTCAATGTTGATATCGAAAGTTTGTGCTTTGCTCTTTTTTCTTGATGATTCTTGTGATAATTTTCATCAATTTTAGTAATCTTTTCAAAGAAACAAATGACTATTTTTTTTATAATGTGTGTTCATTATTTCACTAATTTCTGTATTTTTTGTTTCCTCCCATTTTATTCTGTTTACTTTGTATTTAATTTGCTTTTTTCCCCTTCACTTCTTAAGATATAAATGTAGTTTATTAGCTTTATATCTTTCTTCTTTTCTCCTATAGGGAATAAGCTATTAATGTCCCTCTAAGAATGCTTCAGCTGCATCTGTTGTATTATTTCATAGCTTTTGTTCTTTTCATAGCTATATTGCTGGATTTCTAGAAAGAAATATTTCACTTTATGGCTTTAATTGTAGCGTTGATATTTAAAATACATAACATAGTAGTGCTTTCAGGGCATTGGTCAATAGCTCTTCTAAAAGAATTTGAATCACATAGCATATTTTTCTGGAAAAGAAGCTTTCAGTTTGAGAAAACTATCATACTTTTTAGACTAATTAAAAAAAAAATCCTTATTTGAAAATAGCAAGCCACCAACTTGCATGTAAATTGTATGAATTATTATAATTTTTCTTGATGAGTTGGTAGCTCTCTGTTAACATCGGTTTCAACATTCAAAGAGGGAGAACAAAAACCTGAGTCAAAAATAATTTTAGAGGCTATCATCTTTTAATGTTAGTCAAATCTTTGACCAAACTCTCTTATGATCAATTTCTTCTTAAAAACATCAATGTATATTTATTTCAATTACTCCAAACTGAAATATAAGATAGTTTTTGTTTTCAAACTTTTTTTCCAATTATTTCACAGTTATCATTCAACATCCTGAAAATTACTGCTTACTTATTGAACAAACAGGAACATGTTTAATGTCACCAGAGTAATTTATTGAATTGCTATTTAAGGATTCCTCACATAATACATTATCTGTTTCTTTCCATGTCTCTGTACATTAACGTTTATATATTTGGTAGTTTAATGTTAGACTCTACAGAAATGGGTCCTTCGTAGCAATAGCGTTTAAGCCAGTTGTAAAGGAAAAGAGTGGAGTTTCCTGGAGAAAGTATACATGTGAAAACAATCACACATTGGTTCTCATTTTTGTATTATATAAGTGAGTTTGGGCATTGAATAGAATGTGTTGCTGACATCAATAGTGGCACTTTAGCTAACAGAAAGTGCTCATATCTTGCCATGAGGGTCAGGAAAAATGGATAATATGTGGAAGTAATATAGTTACCACTGGGAAACACCAGAGATTAAATGTGCATATAGGAGAATAAAGAATGGGCTACTGTTCAAACTGAAGTAGAGGCCGGGCGCAGTGGTTTATGCCTGTAATCTTAGCACTTTGGGAGGCCGAAGCGGGCAGATCACCTGAGGTTGGGAGTTCGATACCAGCCTAGTCAACAGGTGAAACTCTGTCTCTACTAAAAATACAAAAATTAGCTGGGTGTGGCTAATAATCCCAACTACCCTGGAGGCTGAGGCAGGAGAATCATTTGAACCCGGGAAGGGGAGGTTGTAGTGAGCCGAGATCGCACCACTGCACTCAAGCCTGGGTGAAAGAGTGAGACCTTGTCTCAAAAAAATAAAATAAAATAAAATAAAAAATAAAAATAAAAAATTGAAGTGGAGAAAAACTTAGAAGTCAAAGTCATTGGAGGTATGTGTAAAAGAAATGACAGGTAATTTAAGAAAAAAATGGGTAAAATATTTGAGGAAGGGATTCACAGAGGAAGAAATAGCTAATAAAGAAGAAAAGATGTTCACCTACATTGGACATTAGGTCAATGCGTATTTAAATGGTGTGCCACTTCACATCCATCAGATTAGCCAAAAGTGAAATGCGTAAAAGTAATGCATTAATGAGAATGTGGAACTCCCATATACAACTGGTGGGAGGGTAAAATGATACAATCATGTTGCAAAGCAATTTTGCCACAACTTTATGCTGGATACTTTCGATTTACTCCTCCACATCCACTTCCCATCTTTCTTTGCATAGCTTTTTGCTCTAGGGGGTTGACCTTACTTCAAGAAAGCTCCCCGGTTTTCTGGCTTACAGCTGGGTTCAGTTGTAGACTGGAGGATGTAAGGGAAGTAAGGTCATGGTAATTATCTTCTTGCCACTCTCACATGTGTTTGCTTGTCCTATCCCTTAAACCACAGATCCCGTCAGACAGTTCTCTCCATAAAGTTATGTGCTCCAGATCCTTCTGTTTTCTCTCCTTGCTACATGAGGCTTTAAAATGGTGATGACTCTCTGTTCTTGCTAATGCCAGAGTATTGCACTATTTTTTAGGTCTCTAAACATTGACAATACCTACTGAGTAGTCTTTATTAAATTCTCCTTAAATTTTCCAGTTTGAATGTGCCATCTGATTCTTGCTAGGATGGAAAAGGATATCCCTGATAAAGTTAAATGAGTGCATGGCTATGACCCAGCAATAGCAATTATTAGGCATATTTCCTTAAGATAGATTTGTTCAATCAGTTATACATAAATGTTTATGGCAACATTATTTGTGATTGCAAAAGTTTAAAACAATCTAAGCATCCAAAAACATATGATAGATTAATACATTGAAGTATGCAACATTATTCAGCAGTGAACATGAAAAAAGTAGAGCCAATGTACCACCATGGATAAAACTCAAAAGTATATAAAACTCAAAAAATATATATATATATATTTCTAGTGAAAAAAAGTAAGTTACAGAAGGATATGGACAGCAGGAAGCCATGTATATACAAATTAATACCCATGTATGACTTTTATTGTGTGTGTGTATAAATATATATATATATGTGTATATATATATATGAAGAATAAAATCACATTTGAGAAGGATAATTCAAAATTCAGGAAAGTGGTTATCTCTAGGGACAAAGAAGAATGAGGTTGTATAGGAATCCACACAGGAGTTGAAAGTCTAGTGTTTTATTTTTTTAGATGGTAGAGGATGCAAGAGTGTTCACTATATTATTACTTAAAATATTTTACTTGCCTGAAATAGTTGATAATTTAAAAACATTTTTAAAGGCAGAAGTATTGACCAACCTACAAGAAAAACAACAACAACAAGAAGAAAAGAAGCATGGCCTCTGTGCAGAGTTTCAAATTGGCCTTGAGTTGCTTTGTCCGTATTTGTCTCCATAGAAATTGTTATTCCAACCTTCTAAAATACTTCTTAATTACCAAAGGATTATGCCATCTGGTGTTATCTAACATATCCTTTTGTAACATTTGTGCAGTTTTGGTTAGAGTGGAAATCCTTCATCTTTTAGTTATTTGTTGTGGACACTGGCAAGGACAAGTATGGATTTAAGTGACGGCCCTCCTGTCAATTTCTTACTTAGATTCAGCTGGGAACGTTTTCAGTGCGCATAAGACAAGAAGCCCGAAGACCCTGATGAGGCCACTCCTCGAGAGCTCAAGGACAAACTTCTCCAATTGGGCAGCAAATGCTGCACATTCACTCCTCTCTTCTTTCAGAATAATGCCTTTCCATTTGGTATAAGATGTATATTGTTACAATGATAGCAGGGGAATTTGAAAATGTTTGCAATGTGGAGGAAAGAGTATAACATCTGACTAAACTTTGTCAAAATTTATTCTTTAAACTATCTGTTATATATCCCAAGACACAAATGGGCTAAATGAGAGCCTTAGGTTTTTCTTTAAAAAGCAGGTAAATAATTATCATTATTATTATTATTATTATTATTATTATTTTGCCATGTTAACCCAGAGATGCTGGAAAATACATAGTGCACTTATGGTGGTCACAACTGATACATGATATCACGAAGTAAAATATGTATTCTTATTGGTAGCATTGGAATAGTTACATACTATAGATCTTTAGCAAATTACTGAACCCTGTGCTTCAATTCCATCATTTTAAAAAGGGAATGATAATAGCATTAACATCACACAGTTGCTGTGAGGATTATGTAAGCACTGGAAAGAGAGCCTGGACAGGCAGCTACTGTGTGATCTGGCAATTGCAATCCTACACATTTACCCCGGAGAAATGAAAAGCTGTGTTCACATGAAAATCTGTACACAAATATTCATAGCACCTTTATCCATAATGGCCACAAATTTAAATAGTGCTGTTTCAAAGCATAGATTTTATTATTGTTTAAGTATGATGAGACCAACAGATCAGGAGGTGACTGCCATTGAAATGGTGGTTTGTTACAGTTTGTAAAAGGAGGGGCATGCCACGCCATGCAGGGCCCATGAGGAAGCATCAGGGTTAATCAGCAAGCAGAGAGAGGGGAGAAAAATAAGAACATGAACCCTTATTGTAGTTTCCACAGGAGGGAATATGTGAGGCAGAGCCAGCAGGCTTAGGATTGGCTGGTTTTAGTAATTTTAGCAGGGTGTGGGGTGTAAGTACTGTCTGGTACCTGGCCCTGGGTGATTAGGGTAGGGGAATATTGGCTTGGAATATAAGAGCTTTGATGTTATGATTACATATGCATATTTGCTTTTATCCATGGTTCCTGGCTCATAACTCCCAGAGCCCTTATTATAGTCTTTTGTTATAATGTTGGGGGGTACTTTAGGCCTCAGGAAACAGAATCTCTTTCTCTGATTTTCTCCTGTCCTCCTCTTATCTGCGCAAGGCAGGGCTCTCATCTGATTGTAGGTCAAAAGACCCTCATTCCAGAGAGATTCCTGCCCCGTATTCTGCAGGAAGGGATGCTGCCCAGAGAAGCCAAGAAGAATCTAAACACACAGGTCTTGCCAGGGTTCCCCACTCAGTCCATTAGCATGAGATCATACCCTTTTTGTCCAATTACATTGCCACACAGTTGCCACTCATCACTGTGTAATGAATCCTCCATTAAAACCCCAAAGGACAGGGTTCAGAGAGCTTCCACATGGCTAAGCATGTGGAGGTTGCTGGAGGGTGGTGTGCTCAAGGAGAGCGTGGAATCTCTGAGCCCTTTCTCCCAGGCCTCTCCTATGCATCTCTTTATCTATATCTTTTGTAATATACTTTATAATAAACTGGCAAAATATGTGTTTCCCTGAGTTCTGTGAGGCACTTCAAATTCATCAAACCCAAAGAGGGAGTAGTGGGAACCCCAAGTTGAAACCCTGAAGGCCTGGACTTGCAACTGCTGTCTGAAGGCAGGGGCAATCTTGGGGACTGAGCCCTCAACTGTGTATGTATGGGGGGGAACCCCCAAACATTTTGTCACAGGAGTCTTCTGTGTTGATTGTTGTGGTGTGAGAGCAGAGGAAAAATACTGCTCTAGATTGATATTTTGCATATGAGAAGAGCACCTGCAGGTGAGTAATTTACTTTCTCTAGAAATTGGCTATCCTTGGAGGACAGGGGTCATTTTCTCCAGGATGAGTAAAGCCTCAGATGTCAAAACATCATGATAAAAAGACATGCTCAATACAAACTTGGTCAAACAGTGATATATCTATACCATGGAATACTATTCACTAATAAAAAAAGAATGAACTATTGATACATGCAACAATTGGAATGAATCTTAGCACATGGGATGGGGGATGGTGGTAGTGGTTGAGATGGAGTGTGTGGCTGTAAAAGGGCAATGGAGGAACCCCCTTGCCTGTGTCAATGTCAATATCCTCATTGTAACATTGTACTAAAGTTTTACAAGATGTTACCCTCCTGGGAAAATGGGTAATGGCTATATGAGATCTCTCTGAATTAATTCCTATAACTGCATATAGATTTACAATGATCTCAAAATAAGAAATATAATTACAAAAAAAGAAACCTGGCACATAGTTGGAGCTTATCATTTGTTTTTTTTTTTTTTGAGATGGAGTTTCACACTTGTTGCCCAGGCTGGAGTACAATGGTGCGATCTTGGCTCACCGCAACTGCCACCTCCCAAGTTCAAGTGATTTTCCAGCCTCGGCCTCCTGAGTAGCTGGGATGACAGGTGTGTGCCACCACACCTGGCTAATTTTTGTATTTTTAGTAGAGACAGGGTTTCACCATGTTTTCCAGGCTGGTCTCGAACTCCTGACCTCAGGTTATCCACCGGCCTCAACCTTCCAAAGTGCTGGGATTACAGGCATGAGCCACCGCACCCGGCCAAATATTAGTTATTTTTAATGTTATTTGCTCTATAGTACTAATACATTATAATTTAATGCATTAGTATAGTTTGATTCATTAATTCCAGCACTAATTTAGTAAATATTTAAGAATGCTTATAAGGTACAAAGCCTCATAGGTTACGGTTATAAAGACATGACCCCTACTCCCTTGCTGTCATGTAACTCCACTACAAAAACGGAAAGAAGAAAATGCTCCAAGTATTGTAATAGGAGACGTAATGGAGTAGTTACAAGCAAGGTTTGGAGCTAGGAAGACTCATGCTGAATCTCTTTGATTCCTGTATTTTCCTCAAAACTGTATTTTTCTGAAGAAATTATTTACCCTTACCCTCTTGATTTCTATTGTTTCATCTATAAAATGATGAAAATGATTTATTGGTGTGGCTTTGAAGTTTAAATGAGATAATATAATACTTTAATCTTCTAATAAAAATAAGTTGAACACCTGCTACTTGGCTCTAGAAGATACTGGGGATCCAACAGTGCTTACGCAAATTATGTCAGCCTTCATGAAGTGTAGTCTTGTGGGCTTTTGAACACTCAGAGAGATTTGCTATGAAATTGAATGCTTTCATTGCAAAGTTATGAACTTTTCCCTTGGACAGTTAAAAAACAGTAATATATCTCTACTTTAAGATAAATGAAAGCACCTATTGTTAGTTGTGTAATGTTTTCTCTGTGTGTTTCTAAAAATGTGTATGCAAATTGAAATATATTTTCAGTATAATTTCATTCATGCTTTATCTTCATGTAGGCTTGATTTTTGATGAGTAGCAGGTACTTGCTTAGCAAGTGATCAATAAGTAATAGCATGAAAAACAAAGATACATATATATATATATATATCTGATATAGAATGGGGATAAGATGATTTCTATCAGGAAAGGCTTTTTGGAGGAACTGGCATTTGAGCTGGACCTCGAAAGAGTAAATAATAATATTTAAAATAATACTTAAAATAATTTTTTAAGCATCGCTCAGATTATACCCAATTGACAAAATTTAGCACCTATCATGTCCTCAAAATAAAGGGCTTCATGTAGTAAAAACAAAAAAATCAAGTGGCATTCTTCATACTTTCACTTGTTTTACCTGTAAACGGCACCCTGAAAATCTGCCACGCTGGCTTCTGAGGCTATGAGATAATAATACATTCAGCCAGGTTGAGTTCTCTGTCTTTGATCTGACGATCCTGAAGGAAAACAACAAGTTTCTCTAAACCCATTGTACGAAGTATCTTACTTCTCAGAGATGGTGCAATGGGCTTTGAGGTCCAGCCTGTAGTTACTCATGCCGGCCAGTTTTTTATGCAGCGTTTCCCAGAAAACAGCAGTTCAAACCATCAGAATTTAGCTTTCCCCTTTAGAAGATTTGAGGCTGATTGTACCTTTTCTCTGAAGAAATTCTTATAACTTTTAACTTTATAAAAGAAAGATTCAAAATTTGTGTAAAGAATTATGCAAAATAATTGAAAAGAATTCTAATTGTTAGAACTGGAAGGCAGCTATAAATTTGATTGATAGGATTAATGTTCTTCTCGTTAGCTGTGTGTGTGTGTGTGTGTGTGTGTGTGTGTGTGTGTGTGTGGTCTGAGACAAAAATCTTGACAAAATCTTGCTCTGCTGCCCAGGCTGGAGTGCAGTGGCATGATCTCACTGCAACCTCTGCCCCTGGGGTTCAAGCGATTCTCCTGTCTCAGCATCTCGAGTAGCTGGGATTATAGGCACGCGCCACCACACTCGGCTAATTTTTGTATTTTTAGTAGAAATGGGGTTTCACCATGCTGGCCGGGCTGGTCTCAAACTCCTGACCTCGTAATCCGCCTGCCTCGGCCTTTCAAAGTGCTGGGATTACAGGCATGAGCCATCGTGCCCGGCCTTTCTCATTAGCTTTCTAGTTAACTTTACTTGGTTTTGAATTCTTCCTCATGCAAAATGCAAGAAGGCTTTGATAGTATGTCTACAAGTTTACTTCCCTAAACTCCTTAGTTTCTTTTTATATATCATTTATATTTATGGAATATTTATAGAATGTCCTCTTGTGTCGATCCAAGGGTATAATGCAGTTTTTAGCTAGTTGAAAACCAGAGCTACTCTTAAGATTCTCAACACACGAGATACAAAAAAGGAACATGTCAGAGGAAATTTAGGAACCTAGAGTGGAGGGAAGGATTGGAGGATCTGACAACAGATGAATTCACCTGAAGGGATGACCACTTCCCAATTTAACAGCTTAATTACCAGGTCTGCATGTGGCTGAGACTTCTGGGGTTTCTGATAACGATGACGAGAAATGATTATCTTCAGCTTAGCAGTCGTACAAAAAGTCTATTAGATATCAGATGCAAAACACAAAAGCCCTTTGAATCTACCATTTTTTTTTCTTCCGTGGCATATGATTTCCTTGAGTTTTTTTTTTTTTTTTTTTTTTTTTTTTAAATTAAACTTCTACTCCAAGAAAAGTTGGAGCACATTTTTGGTAACAGTTTTTGTCTCTTGGGGGAGAGGTAATGTGATAAGTTTTTTTTTTATTCAATCAGTCATCTAAAAATAGCAGGTAAACGCCTTTTTTAAAAAAACAAATCTATTTAAAGCAACTTAGAAAATGTATCTATCAGGATTGTGTGTACAATTATGGTATTGTATATGCTTACTATGTAGTGTTACAATGACTTGTTATTGTTTTAAAGAAAATTTCATTGATATATATTTCGAGGTAGTTTAGAAACAGACATTTAGAAAATGTTCCATTTCAATTTTAAAAAACATTTTATTTATAATACACAAAATAAATCAGGTTTCTTGAAATATGGTGAAATACTTCTGGGGGTTGTTTTATTAAAATCTTTATTTATGTAAATGTCGTTAGTCCAAAGAAAGAACTAGAAAACAAATCCCTCTGAGACGAAATCGAACATTTGAGACTTGTGGAATGCTGAGGACAGAGGTAAGGTCATGAAAATGAAATATGTATGCCTATCACTCATTTTTGTTGCTATTGTATTATTAAAAATATTTCTGTAACAGCTGGATTCTGCTTACCTGACATACTGAAATATGACAACATTCTGTCTTAGCTTTAAATTATATATTTTTAAAACATAATAGTAATAACTTCCCACCTTTCATGTCCTGGTGCTTTAAATATATCATTTTAAATTATTTTAAAAACCCTAAATTATTCAATCTAGAGTAGGCATTTTATACCTATTTTTAACAACATGGAAACTGAGGCTAAGAGAGTTTAAATAACTTGCACAAAATCACAACATGCTAAGTAGTAAAGATTTAAACCCAAAGCACATGCCCTGAACACCAGTGCTATTGCCCTTCCTGTTGGAAACTTTGCAAATTGTGAAACCCTTTTCATTTTCTCAGAGCAGAATATAGATAGATGTACGGCGTTGTCATACTGCTGATGAAGTGGCTGTCACTCAGGAAGGACAGCAGAGCGGCTACACAGTGAGATGGGGTCTGGTTGCCACCTGTGTAGGTTTCAAGCGATGCATAGAAAGGTTGGAATGGTTGGACTCATGGAAACCTGACCTCCCTACTGATCTGCAGTCCCCTTATTTCAGGTCATTTACATTCGCAGAGCACTTCAGGACTCATTGCCAAGGCTCTTGTGTAAGCATCTCTTTGGTATGCAGGCACAGACGAAGCTCTTGAAGATGGTTGGTGCCCCAGGTAGGAAGTTGACCCAAGTGAGTTCCTTGACTCTTGAGAAATGAGCTCAGTTATAAGAGAGTGTTCTGAGACTTGAAACAGAGGAAGGAGAAAGTGAGTAAAATTGGATTTAAATGGAAATCTGATGTTCATTTGAATTTGTTCCAGTTATGCTTGGAATGCCTGATGCATTTGAATTTCAAGTTTAGAACAGTATTATGTGAAAATGCCTCGATAATTCCAGAAAAGAATACGTCTAAGGGGAATGAAGAAGTAAAGGTGTCTTTTATTACTTTCAGCTTTTCCTTAAATCCATTTAATTATGACACCAGCTTACACATCTGTAATAGCTTTTCAGGGCACTTTGTGATATATAACTTTGTTTTATTCTTAATAGATCTTTGTTGTAGGCAGCACGATTTGTATTTTCTTCATTTTGTTGATCAAATAACCGAGGGGCAGAAAGATTACATAAATCTGTTATTACTCTTAAAATTTGTGGTAAGTTAAACAATAAAATAGATTAAACAAAAAATGTGTTTGTGTGTGTACATATACGTGTGTGTGTGCCTCAACGTTTTGTTTTAACTTTAAACATATAAGTATACATTCTGACATGGGCTAAAGCTTTTTGTTTGTATGTATTTTTGATGATTGAAGTTCCCTATAATATTTTTGTATTTAAATCATACCCATATTGAATCATCTATAATATTTAGGGTTTTATTTGGCAGGGAGAGAGTAAGTACTTAAATTTTTAAAGCAATGGGTATGTCCATTTTCTATATTTTTATTATGTTTCAAATATTTTATATTCATATTTGACATTTGTTAGTCACCTGCCTTTACTGAGTCTTACTAAAACATTCAATGGCATTTTCATAGTACTATAATTCTATTTGCAGATTCATAGTCTATTGGTTTACTAATGTTTAATCAAATTGTACAATTACAACATAACAAGTGCAACTGACAGGGACAGTTTTGGGAACAAACACAACTGATTCTATTAAACATACAACACAGCGAGTGGGAGCAGACGTGTGGATGTGCTTGTGAGTAGTCTGCTAACTGTGAGCATACAATGTGCCAAAGCATACGGAGGTTTTAGAGATAGAAGGACAAGCTTGGATTTATCAGTTACGGGGACTTCTATTTTGACTGTAAATAGTTGAGACAAGAGCACTTTTTTCTCAGTATCTTGAATGGAAGCACAGATGTAGCTACAGTCAATTAATCATAACATCTATTTATTCAACCAATATTTATTAGGTACCTGCTATGTGTCAGATACATAGTTCTAGCAGCTGGGGATACAATATGAATAGAGCAAATATAAATCTCTAATCTTACGAAACGTAGAGTCTATAAAGTAGAAGTACATGAAACAAATTATGAAATATGGTGAAAAGTCTATGGCAAAGGTGAAGTGGTGTTTGAGATATGGTCTATGATTTGAAGGCCTTACTGAGTTGACATTTCTGTAAGGATGCAAAGGAGAGGAGAGTGTGAACATACTTGAATGGCTTTAATACGAACAAAATGCAATGGGGTTCAAAGCAGGCAGTTTTGATTTAGCTAGGTGTGGAGATTGGTTTACCGCCTAAAGGAGCAGCGAGTGCAAAGGCCCTGAGGCAGAATAGTCAGTATCTTTGAGGGAGAGCAAAGAGACCAATGTGGCTGGAGTAGGGTGGGAGAGGGGAAAACAATAAATTCGACCAGAAAAATAATGAGGGGGAGGATGGGAGTAGAGTTTCAAATACAGTCTTCTAGTCTCTGTTAATTGGACTTTGGCTTTTACTCTGCAAAACACAGAAAGACATTGGAATATTCTGAGGAAATAGGAGGCATGAACTGACAGATGATATCATCACTCTGTGTGCTTGGTTGAGAATGGCTTAGAGAAGGCTGAGAGTGAAAACAAGCAGAACAGTTAGCAGGCTGATGCAATGTTTCAGGTGAGAGACAATGGTAAAATACGCATTTTTTTAAGCACGCAACTAGCAGTAGAGGTAGAGAATTATTTATATTACTAAAACAATCAGAACACAGTAGGAAAGATAAAGCCAGAAAAATGAGAAGCAATCAAAATATGTAGCAGAAGATTATCTAAAAGTATATTGTGACCACATAATGAATTACTATCTAAAACGTATGTAGAAAAATATTATAATGACACACATTCAATCATGATATATGGTAATACTAAGTCAATGTGGTATATTCCGAAATAGACTAACGATATTTTTGCAAATACAAATTGTGCACATATTTTATTTGCACTTACACGGTGTACAAAAGACATATGCATGGATTATGAATGCTTTAAAAGATTCTTATTTTTTGCTCCTCTGCTCTTCAAAAAGTTTTCTATACAATCAGCATGCATGCTAAATACATTAGCTCATTTATTTCTTTGTTCCATCAATGAATTTTTTTTTTTTGAGCGTGGATTATCTTTAAAATTTTGCTCTTGGCTTTAACAAAGATTAAAAATGAATGAGACGTAATTCTTTTCATCAGTCTCTATAATTTTGTAGATGTAGAGTAATATAATGGTGTATATACTAATACTATTAAAAAGTTAGAGAAGCACAAATAAAATATTATAAGGGGTTAAGAGGAGACAAATATTTTAGCTCAATGGCATTTGAATTGGGCTGAGAAATATCAGGGAAGTGTTTTGACAGTTTGTGGAATAGAATTCTCAGTGGAGGAAACAGAATTAGCAGAATTATAGAGTCAGGGATGCATAAGCCATGTTGGAGAACATGTTATCTAGTACAGCTAAAGTGTAGGGGAAATACATATAAGTATAGTACAAGGAAGTATAATCATGTGTGTGTGTGTATATATATATGTATAGTATAGATTCAAGAAGTATGTAAGTATATTACAAGAGAATCAAACAAGAAAAATGGAAGACAATGTAAGAATATTCTTGGTCATTAAAGAGCAGTATATTTGTGCTATGTTTGTATATGAGACACATTTGCATAAAATATATTTAACCTCTGTAGACTTATATTCACAGATTAGCTAAAATCTCTCTTCAGTTACTTAAATTTTTAATTGTAGACTTGTGTCACAAAATTAATATTTATTGAAAAGAAAAATGTAATCTTATGACTCTCTCCTTTCTGGAAATATTTTCTAATTTATTTTGCATTTCACCAATACAAATATACTGGAGACTCTATTTATGGATAGAAAATTTTATTCTAGCTCCTCATATATTGAATTTTTCCTAGGAGGCAGCTGGAAGAATCTAGTTCATTGTATGTGAAGTTTATTTGGAAAAATGAAAAGAATTGTTGCCCTACAGAAGAACTTGGTAGTGACGTCTGCAGAGAGGTGCTGGGCATCTTGTTTAAATTCCTTGTGACTTAGGGCTATGGAACTGAGCCAAAACCAGCATCACGGCTGCCCCTAGTCACATTGCTGCAGTTTGTAAGTTTGCATTAGTCAACAGCACTTGGAGGGTCTGATTACTTACTTGTGAACATTTGCTCTTGGCTGTAAACTGGTAAATAAACAAAGGCTCTGCATGAGAGAGCAATGACATTTTGGTAATTCTAGGGGAAAATAAGTCAATTTGAGCACTTGATTATAAAGAGAGGAAACCAAGATGTT